>NW_015505800.1:517582-518657 GCF_001515645.1 Sinocyclocheilus grahami | reverse complement strand
AGAGGCTATTCCTTTTTATTGATCTATGGCGCATTCATTTTGATTTTTTACATGTGTAATGATGTCCAGTGTCTTGTTTGCATTATTTATGCATTATTTTATTTATTTGTAAGACTTTTTTATGACTAAATTTGGTAATGGGAGAGTAAAATTATTTTTAAAACGTACACCGTTCAAACTAGGCTACTTATGTTGAAGTGTTTGGGATGTGGCTTTTAATGATGAGACCTTTTTTGTAATCAGGCTCTCAAAAAGTATATAACAATTTGGATATAGATTTATCGGCCAACATATCGGTTATCGGCTTTCAAATATAAAGAATAATCGGTTATCGGTATCGGCCAAAATTTTCATATCGGTGCTTCCCTATATCAAACATTTATCAAGCTCTTGTTTTAAAGTTCATATTTCACTGATGGCAAAATAAAGAGATGATAATTCAGGCTTCTCAACATAATTGACAAGAACATGGAAAACATTCATACAACATAACTAACCTTTAATTTTTTTTTCTTTCTCTATGCTTTGTTACCAGTGAATGGTAGTGTCTAGAAAGGGTATGTCCCTTCAGGAGAGAGGTGCCAATGTCCAACCGGCCTAATTCCAATCCAGGGGGGTCACTGCGCCGTTCACAGAGGAACACAGCCGCGGCCCAGCCAATAGACCACACACTTGCAGGAAGGTGAGTACAATGGGCAAACTTTACACTAAAGTGCTGAATACAGCCTTGGTTTAGGTCTGTACGTGTAGCTTTATCTACTTATATGTATCTAGAGCAGATGTTCCTGCAAAATTCTATTTGTGCATCAGTTACAATGTTTGTCACTTGACTCTTTCGCTCTGTGCATAAATGACTACCGTCTGAATAGCCCTATTTTTAAATGGCATCAGTAACTAAAATGTTTACTATTAAGTAACTATTAAGTTTCTTTATCAGTCCAAGGCAGCAGCATTTTGACCAGTGCAACATGAACAAAACATTACTAAGTTTGTCTGTAATGGTTCCTTAACGGTTTAATGAACAAAGCATTTATTATTATCAGTGGTGACTATGTGTATGTATATGTGTATATAT
>NW_015505800.1:498154-517477 GCF_001515645.1 Sinocyclocheilus grahami | reverse complement strand
ATGTATATATATATGTGTGTGTGTGTGTGTATATATATATATATATATATAATAAAAAAAATTGGGGGGGTATAGTTTTATATAGTTTTTCCAGGATTCTTTGATGAATAGAAAGTTCAAAAACAGCATTGAATTGATCTGGAAATCTTCATTACATTATAAATATTGCCACTTTTGATAGATTTAATATGTCCTTGTTTTATTTAAGTATTAATTTCTTTCAAAAATAAAATAAGATAAAATGTACTGACCCAAAACTATTGAAACGTTAGTCTGATAACTCATGATCTCAAGGCATAACTAATACAACCCTCTACATTGTGAGTAAATCACTCGTATATGCGACTAAATCTTACTCTGGGCGACTAAATAATATCTAACATTAGCCATTGGCTAATAAATTCTTAGATTTTACATGCCAGTGTGTGTGTGAGAGGCGTTCAACACAGATTTTCACTCGATAAACACGTTGGCTGAGCGCTTGACAGTTTCGCTCTCCGTCAAGCGATCTGTACTACTTGGATGCGCTCAATGGATCATGTCATGTACTCAATGGATGCACAGTATGTAGCACGCAGCTCACCTGTATTTGACGTACCGTAAACTAGTGTGAAGGCGCACGACTCGCCGTCGCTTTACTGATAGCACTGTGTTTCTCACACATGCAAAGAGAGAGAGCGAGAGTCTTGCATACCATGCTGAATCGACGCGCTACATGTAAACCATATTCTTTGTTGTATTTTTCTGTCAAAATAACAGAGTTCATTTAGAATTATTCAGCTTTTAAGAAGCAGAAGATATGCCGGTTTCTCGGCAGTGGGCGGAGCTAATGCGCGAACAGCTCTCGTTGGCTGGTGCTCATCTATTACTGTCCCCGTTTTGATTTCAGCAAATCAGTTTGAGCGAACGCTGACAACGTGATTAATATTCATGAACCCAGCAGATAATAGTAGTAGTAGTAGTACCACCTATGACCAACAATATCTTAAACGCCACCACCAGTCCTAAGTTCAGTTAAACTCTCAAACTATACTGGTTATGTGATATCAACAGTAGAAATATATGTCTGTCTCTACAGTCACATTCGATTCACACTGCAAACTCTCAACTTAAAATTATAATTTCCTTTGCCATGGTGCTGTAGATTCAGTAGGAGCACCGCATCTTTGCTGAAAAGCAGTTCAGGCAAGACTGACAGAGTGTGTCTCTTTTAGGCCTGATACACAGGCATTCGGCTCTTGTGGGGATACTTTTTGTCTCTTCTCTTTCAAACAAGTTCTTTATGTCCTCCAGCGACACAGCCAAATGGCTATTAGTTTAGCTGCCCAACTCAGGGTGATGCTCTCAACTTGTGAAAAATGTCTAGCTAGAAACATGTAATGATTGCTGTTTGCCTTTGCCGTTGGGCTGACGGGTGTGTAGGAAGTGCTGTAGTACTGCAGCAGTAGCCAGCTCATAAAGGTGAATTTGAGGTGTTCCTCATCTGCTTCCCATCCCACACTGCTCTCTGCTGTTTAATTCCCAACCTCTCCAGGTTGCAGCCAGAGCAAGTAAACCAAAAAGCAAATTTCCCACCTGAAAGTAGAAGATCTAATTCTAAGGCTTCCAAAGCCCCACCCAGCTCTGCCGTCGGCTCCGCCCGCGGCCACGCTTCTCGAAGGTATCCCTTTTTCCTCCTGTATTGCGTGTGGGTCTTTTGTGATGCAAGTTCACCATGTGATGACTGCTCTGTTTTGGGCACTCAAGTCTTTCCCCTTTCTGTTTGCTTTCACAGGAACAGCCTCTCTTTATCCGTGGGTTCACACTCGATTCCAGATCCAGACTTGGAAGCAGCAGGGACTTCAAGCCAGCAGGGGAGACGGGAGGGCAGCAGTACCCGTGCTCTCAAACGCAGCTCCGCTTTAGAGCCCAACATCACCTTTTCGCCCAGCCCACCCAAGCGGCCCAAAGCGGTGTCCAGCCACCTTTTGGAGAGTTCATCCAGTGGGCCATCGGCCCCCACAACCTCACCTGAAGTTACAGAGCCGAGGAAGGCTCCAGCGTCTGTCAGCACCAAGTCCAAAAAGAGACGGTTAGCAGCCGAGCCGGCTCCCGCCAGAGCCCTGAGCAAGAAGAGCACGTCCTATCCAGGCCCTAGTGGGGCCTCGATCCCCCCCTCTCAAAAGCGCAAGAAGGCAGGCGCCTCTTCATTGTCGTCCTCCTCTCCTTCCTCCCTCCCCAGCTCTAGCAGTGCGGCAGGCCCCCTGCCACCCCGCAGCGAGGCCAGCCGGGCAGCCAAACCCACCAAGCTGGCGTCCAAATCGGCCGCCTCAGCCAAAGCTGGGTGTAGCACCGTGACTGACTCCTCTTCCTCTGCCTCTTCCTCGTCCTCCTCATCCTCTTCCTCCTCGGCTGCCACAGGCGCCAACAGCTGTGCCCCTCAGGGTGCCCGACTAAAGCAGGGCAAGGACCAGAGCAAAGCGCGGCGGTCACGCTCCGCATCCTCCCCATCTCCCCGAAGGAGCAGCCGGGATAAAGAGCAGAGCAAGGCTGCTGGCTCCTCCAAGTTTGACTGGACATCCCGCTTCAACTCCAAAGTCAACCTGCCAAAGCCCAAACTGTCCCTGCCGGCATCGGCCAAGGCTGAGACCTCCTCCAAGCCTGGGCCCTCCGGACTGCAGGCCAAACTAGCAAGTGAGTGCCCAAACTGCTTCTGTATTTTTAAAGCAATGGTCCAAGTTCAAAACAAGTTAACAAGCTCTAATTCATGGTATGGGATTCACAAGTTAGACAAAATAGGAGACTAAACATCTGAAGGTTGGTGTGTTTAGGCAATCTAATTGAGACTACTGTTGTCACGATACCAAAATGTCAGTGGTCTATACAAAATAATGTTGGTACCATAGAAAAAAAAAAACTACTGGAACTAGTTAATTTTTATATTTGTGAAAAACTAAATTTTTAATTAAAACATTTAAGTGAACATATAGTAAAACATATAATAAAAAGGACAAAGAGACGCATTGCATAAAACAAGTGTCAGGTCTGTTAGTTTGTATTTTTACTCGAACTTGAATTACAGATCTGTTTTGATATACACTATCAGATTTTTCTTTGTCCTGTCCATTGCTATGGTAGACTGCTGAGCAGAATGAACCGTTAATGAAGAGTACTTTTTGTTAACTGTTTATCATATCATAGAACTGCTTGTGAGAGTGTGAACTGCTTGTGATTGACTACAGTGCTCAACATTACAAACTAGGGCTGTCAAAAAAAAAATTAGAATTTCGAATATTCGTCGAATTTAAAATAAAAATCCACATTCGAATGCAAAAACGCATTTTCTAGATGGACATCTATTACTGTTGCACTCGCGTCTCGCACAAAAGAGCGGCATGTTTAGAAAGCCATGTAAAATTAATGCAAGTTTAACTTTAAAAAAACATTGAGACTTTATGGCGGGGTTTTTTCCCCATCCCACTGCAACTCGTGTTTTTAAATGAAAAATGTACTTTGTGATTGCTTTCGGCCCTTTGTATTAAACTATGAATACATACATGATGCTGTTTTGTTTATAGTTGTTTAAGCAACTTTATAATTATAAATTATATTATAATTGGTTTATAAACATTATTTTAATTATTATGCACTTTTTTCACAGATAGTCATGTTTTCTTACGCTTTGAATAAACGTGCATTTGTAATATTTTGCTCGATGTGCCCTCTTGTGGCCTCAGGAGAGAAGCCAAAAGCTTTTGCATTTTAAATTCGAATGTAATTCGAAGTTGACCCAGTACTTGGTAATACTGGTAATACAGAATGACTGGTATTGTTGCATTTTTAAAACTTCAGTATTGACTCTGTACCTAAATAGTAGTACTTTTGACATTGAGTGTTTGTGCATCTGTAATATCAGGGCTGGGCACTTTTGGTTAGATTGGATGTCACTGTGTGCACACACTTGAACTATTCTACATCCAAGCTTCAGTTTCAACATGGTGCACATGTAGAACACCAGCTGCAAGGGTGCTAGAAGTGGACTTCAGTATTCAGGCACCTGCCACCAGTGACGCAACTGACACGCAAGCTTTCCGTGACAGAACTGATCTATCTGGGTCGTATTTTGCAAGATATGAGATTGATTCAACCCAGAACATATGGATGATGTTACACATTATGCTGCTTACACTGCTTTTGATCCTCTTAAGCACTCTTACTGTGAGATCATTCATGTTTTGGGATCTTTTACACTGTTTATCTATGCACAGAGAAACCCTTTTCTCACTCAGGGACATATACACCTTGCAACTAGTGGTGCACCAATCAGGAAATTTGAGGCAGATGCGATCACTGATGTTTTAACACTAATATTAGCCGATGCCAGTCACCAATATTTAATTTTTAAGAGGTCATGAAACCCTGCTATTTCAGCTCAAGTATTGTTTAAGCTGTAAGTGCACCTTGTCACACACAGCAGTGATATGCTCAAAAACGAGAACTATTATCAATTTCATGTAACTTCTAATTATAAGTTCCAAAAGTGCTCAAGTGAGAAATTTATTAGTATCTGTGTTTTCAATATTGGTGTTTTGTTGTTCTAAAAAAAATGAAGAATCAGCATAAAGACATATAGTAATTATTGAAGGTCAAACTATAAACATGTATGTCTCTGTATATAAACAAACATGCAAGCATGCATGCATGAGCTGACTTTAGTGAATAACATTAGTCATTTTGTCACGCTTTACGATTACTATGGCAACGTCCGCCTCAAGTCCATGACACGAGCACCGCATTGACTGTACAAAACGCATCCAAAATGAGAGAAAGCGGCAGCCACGCAGTATTTTCACTGCTTACCATGTCCTGTGTAAAAGGGGCTTTATGGGATTGATTGTGTTGCTCATCTGAAGCGCGTGCGCGCTGGAGCGTCTCGTTAAAGTAAAGTGCAAATATCATTTAAATCACCATATCGCATTTAGTTTTGAGTAGTATGAGGTTTCAAAGCATTTTAGTAGGGGTGCTCCGATTGATCGGCTACTGATCGCCGATAATCACGTTGGGATGATTGATTGGCGATCTCAAGCTGATGACGCTGCTGTGTGAGGTTTGGCACGACATGCAGTGGCACCGTCTCAGTCTCTCTCCGGCGTGGGTAAAATTATTATTATGCTGAAGGTGAGGTACTCGCCTTCATATTTCTTAATTAAATAACTTATAAAGTAATTTGAAAACATTGTGTGAGATGTAATTTCACAAACGGCGTGAGTGAATCACCGCGCACACTCTTTCTCTCTCAAAATACGCAAATGGCTTCAAATCACCACATCGCGTCTGTCTATAAGCGAGCTGCATGCTGCACAGTTGACACAGGAATTGCCACTTGCACTATCGAGGCAGTGTCACATCGTCACTAAAGTTTATAAATTGCATTACATTTTATTTATTGCCAGTGTTTAACCATTCAGCGCTCGCACACTCTCCTGGAGACCGTGCGCTCATGCACACTCGCAGCGCACACACATAATGCCAGGTTCACATTACTCCGTTTGCAGTGCGTATGTGGTGCATATTTTTTCCATACTCATGTTAACGGACTAATAAAGCGTGCACACTGCAGACTGTTGCGGTGCGTGGAGCAGTGCGTTCCACGAGCGGTGCGTCTGCAGCAGTGCAGAGATCGTTTCAAGACAGAGCCTATTTTTGCTGCACTGCAAGTGTTGAATTAAAGTAAGCAATTTACTGTTGTTTGCAGTAAATAGGAACATGGATTGACACAAAAATGTAGTAATTACACCACAAATGCATATTATTAAAGTCTACTGTGTTTCACAATCAACACATATGGCTTTTTGGCTAGGTTTAAAGGAAAAGAGCACTTTTAGTTTGTGATAAGGTAAGAAAAGCAGTTTAAATGTTTTGACACTTGCTTGAGCAACTTAATATATAAATCTAGAAGTAAATGCAAAAGTAAAAAGCATTGAATGTGTTTATAATTATTGTGTGTTTGATTGGTCCAGACGCTACATAAATGATAAAAAGAAGGCTTTAAAAAGATCGGTATAGGTGATCTGTATCGGCAGATACTGCTTTCTGTGATCGGTGATCAGCCTCAAAAACCCTGATCAGAGGACCCCTACATTTTAGAATTTTTTAAAATTTTTATTGTGTATGTTCATAGAGGGAGAGACGGGACATACAGTAGTGTGCACCGGTGGCTCGTCTGTGCAAAAGAGCCAACAAATGAATGCATTGAAAACACAGATGAACAAAAGTAAAGTTTACAGAGTTTCAATGACGATTACAAAGAACAGGTTTTCTCAAATCGAGCACTGGATTGTGCTCCTACTTAATTGAGCTTGGTCTGTTTGGTGCGCATGGCGGCGGCGCTCGTTCACGGACGTCTGTGAAGTTTAGCTCATGCACTTCTGACAGAAAAATTGAAATATTTCCATGGCTTACTAACATTTACAGATGGAGAATATACCTGTGAAATGTAAGTTATGCATTCAGGAAGATGACACATCTCAACACATTAAACAGTGCGAGTAGCCTAGTGTCTCTGTCAGCTGTAGTGACGGGCCGAGCCGCTTAAACTAATATGTGAAACGAAACCATAAACTGTCTTACCAGTTTTTAAAGGCCTTAATATGAAGCTTGTCACATGTTTAGAACAAATTGGATTATGCACTTTTCCCCCACAGCAGCTCAGTCTGTGTCCTCCGCTATATTTTCAGATGTGCTCGTATCAAACTACTGTATATCGATATAAACGGTATTTCCTCATATCGAATCGCTTATAAAAACAATATCGATATATCGTACAAACTTGATATACCGCCCAGCCCTAGGCAGTCATAGGGCCAACTTGCACCTGGTCACTTCATGCGTTTTCTCTGATCGGATAGCTATCTGATTTGTCAAAACGGTTCCATTTATACTTGGCCACATAAATGTGTCTCCGCAAAACCAATATAAATCCGATCTTCAGTTCCTGTGCTGTATGCAAATTTAACATAAATTATGAGTTCATGTCAGTGAAAGCAACAAATATCCTCTGCATTTTATTCATCATCAGTTAATTTCAAGTAGGGTTGTGCAATATTGAAGAAAAATGCGATATGCGATACCTTGTTAAAAAATGCGATATTTGATATGCGATACGATATTGCTTAAAGTGTGTAAAATCAATTTCAATTATATTTTAAATAATTTAAAAATGAAAATTAAATAACCAATTTGTTTCACATTCTTTCTTGGAAAAGAAAGAATCACTACAACTTCTGAAAGTGACCAGCAGTGTTTTAGCATTACATAAAAAGTAATGTCACAGATCAGAAAATGTCATTTTAACATCAGTGTGAACATACAAAAAAAAATTATGTATGACACTAATTTTATATCATTGTAACTTTGCTTTCCACACACTTTAAGTACTTCTTCATATACCACAGCAAAAACTATAGTCTGAGTAAGTTCAAACATGATTAAAGGCAAGTGAACAGTCAGTAAAAAGAAAATGAAAAAAAAGGAAATTTTTTTTATTTTCCCTTCTCTTTCTTTCTATATTCAGTAGGGCTGGGTACTGTGACGGTATACTGTTTATCAGATGGGCACTTCAAGTGTAGTAAGCAATTTAGTTTTGATGTACCATACCACTCGTGTCTAGTGTAACTCTGGGTTGTTTATGGTAGCTAAGCAACGTTTAGCATTTTTAATAGTGCCTGTAAATATAGAATTCAAGATATGTTTGTGTTTTTTATAACAGCTGTGGCTGGTTTAGTCAGTTATGTATTGTTTTAGTTTTTTTTAGCTGTTTTAAGATAACAATTAGCTTGTCAGGAGCAAAGCTGGGCACCTTCCTTGAATCAGTGCTCTAAGACAAATAACATAAAATGGTTTTAAGTGTTGAATAAATTAAATACCTTTATGATAAACGAAAAAAAAGTCAAACTGGTTGAATGTAAAGCCAGATTCACTTTCTGTCAGTAGGTGGCGCTTATAGAAAAGCAGAAATACAATTTACACTGGTAAACAAATTTTTGCACAACTTTCGGTTTCTGACACCCACTTGTCATGGAGATAAAAGGAAGTCAAACAGTATTTACGTATCTTCAATCAGCCATTCAGATTTTTGTGTTCGTTATGGTGTTTATTAAATGACACCAACTGCAAGAGTGCCGAGACGAGAGCCAATTCTGAATTTTTCCTCTGCTTATACACTATTGCTTAGCAAAATAGTGAGCACCAGATGATGCACACTTTTAGAAAAAAAAGGCTTTATAAAGGTAAAAATTAGGGATGCACTGGCCCGATACTGGTCTCCTGTACTCGTACTCGTTAAAATGCCCCTATACCAAACGCCGATACCACACAGCATGTGATAAGCTCCATATTCAAACAAAGAAGCACCAACAACAGACAGCAGAAAGGAGTTAAGGATGTCTACTACGAAGTATATGTATGCAATGAATATAATGTTAAAAATTCAGTATTAACGCCTGTATGCCTGGTGTGTGCGAGCTGATAAACAAAGCACGCTGAGTGGATTGAGCGCGCGGCGGCGCAGATGCGCGAGCTTGTCGAGTGAATATACCTTTCTCACAGACATCACTGGAAAGTTTGTAGTTCGGTCGGATGTGTCAAAAACGAGTAAGTAAAACAATGCACAAGTTACTTAACGGTAGCGAGAGAGAGAGCGAGAGATCTTTAATGTTCACTCACTTGGCACACGTATGGGATTAAAACTAAATCGTAAAAATAAAACAATTCGTAGGGGCATTCACTATAAACATCATTTATTTTCAACCTTAGGCATACACGACTTTCTGCTGGAAGTGAATCTAGAAGCCTGTGTGAAATGCGCTCGGCTGTATTACAGTCCTCTCTTTCTGCATCAGTACAAATACGTGCACGCGTTGCACGTTTTGCTTGCTTGAGTGTTTCTGCATTATATAAGTGGCTTTGGAATATAAATCGCAGCACGTTTCAGATGAAAAAATGCTACTTCTATTTCTGAAAATATCACAGTTAGGAGATTTATAACGAGTGGTTCCCTGCATTATTACAGCAAAGCGCGTGATTACAGTACTAAGCCGCTGCAATGGAGCACCTCTAATGTTATTAAATTAAAGATGATGTACCACAGAGCAAAAAAATTAACAGTGAAAGTAACACAAACTTGTAAAATACATTTTTAATGGGCATAATTAAGTGTGAAAATAACCGAAGATTATCTTAATATTATCAAGATGAATTTGTTCTGACACAGTGTAACTCTGAGTTCTTGTAATATTTTATTACCATTTTCTAAACTATAGCGAATAAATTGTGATAATGTGAGAAATGTTGAAGGTGTCTGAATAAATTGATTTGACTGTATCTATTTGATAAATTAAGTTAACCAACTAACATTATACATACCCTTTTGGTTTCTGTACCCAATATTTAAAAAATGTACAAATGCAATAAAAATACCGGTATAGGCAAGTACCAAAAATAAAAGTATCGGTATCGGGCGAGTACTGGAAAAAGCGGTATCGGTGCATCCCTAGTAAAAATGCCCATAAAACGTAAAAATCTATTTAAACTTATTGGAACAGATTAATTTCTAACACTGTTGTGAACTGACAGCACACAGAATATGAAGAATATCAAAAACAAGTTTTACTTACACACACACACACACACACACTCAGTATTGAGTAGGTGAGTAGGTAGGCACCAGTACGTATAGGGACATTTAAGAGGGTTCCAAATAACTCTAATTTCATGTTGCAGAAAAATGTGTTGTTCTTGTTCCAAGTTACCTTCCTCTCCACTGATTTTTGCCTCTCACAAAAGCCACAAAGCCTTCCAAGAAGACAATAAAGGCTTATGTCATGCTTGAGCTTTAGTTAGGCTGAAACTTGAAAGTTAATTTGCACCACATAAATGCAATGTTTAGGTATAAATATTATTTTGATTACTATTATTTTGATTTATGCCTTAGTTTTAGTTTGTACTGTTTACCTTTTTTAAAGTAATGTGAAATAGATTTTTGTATTTTTATTTATTTATTTTATTTATTTTATTGATATATTTGTATTTGCATTTTGAATGCAATTTGGCAATTAAATACATTAAATGGGTTTAGTTTTCACAGTTATTAATGTATGCAATTTCAGCAATAAAAATGAATTTTTCTGAAAAGAAAACAAATTAGTTGTTTATTTTAAGAGATCTATCTTATCTCTTGCATATTTAGTATTGCTCTCTAAAAAAGAAAAATTACTTACCTGATTACTCGATTAATCGATGGAATAATCTGCAGAATACTCGATTACTAAAATAATCGATAGGTACAGCCCTAGTACAATATGTAAGATTTTCGTAATAAAATATCCAAAAACTACTTGCACAGTGTATATTTTATGCAGTTGTGTATTTGTTATTCCAAAAGTTCCCAAGGATTTTTAAATCCAGAGAAATTCCAGTTTTAAATAATGACTCGTCCCTGGTCATTGTCGCCGATCAATGATGTAATATCCACATATCCTCAGTTTCCGCTTGTAGAAACTATGGCAACACAGACACAAAGGCTGCTGTACAGTTAAACTAAATCCATTACGGCTGTCGCAAATGAAATGAAAAGTGTTGACCGCAGCATTAAATTTAGATCTGCTCAGTATTGCGCCATGATTTTTAATACGTTTTTACAGTGTTGCGCATTATAACCAATCACACACGAGTCTGTTGAGCTTATGAATGCGATGGCCAATCAGAGGCGTTCAGATGAGTTTTTGTTCAGTGCACGACGCTCGCTGACTGAATTCAGCTCTCACGCAAATTCTCTCATCATAAACTAAGCACAGATGTACGTATGATGTAAGAGATTCATTCATAAAACCGTGTATAGACAGCTTTACTGATTATAAGGGGAGTTTTTTGAGAGTGCTTAAACTCGCGCTAGACTTAAGTCAGTCATAATGTTCTTTGACAGTGTAAATGTTCTTTGCTTGCATTCTCTGTATAATTTATTCGCAGTTTGAATAACTATGGAAGGTACAGGTAATAAAAAAATGTATTCATTACCTCATTCGTGAACATCCTCCTTCATAGCGTCATCAAACTTTACCTTTGTTATTGTTTTGAAAATGCAACCTCTAGTGGCGAAAACTTACATATTGTACCTTTAAGTGTAGAATGTACGGTGTGACTTAATTTACACACAGTGCTAATGAGATGACATGCAGAATGTGCTGGTTTCTGTGGAAACTGTCTTAACACGTGTTCTGTATGGAGTAATGTGCTTGTTGTGAGCAGTGGCCAAAGGTCAGAGCTAGATGATGGGTTAATGCTTTACAGTGCTATTATTCCCTTTGTTTTCACTGTTTGTCCTGTACATAATTTTTGTCTCTTGATATTTCTTTGTAAATTCTGTTGTCTGTTAGATGATTTTGGTTTGTTTCTACTAAGTCTAATGCAGACTTTTTTTTTTTTTTTTGTTAATTCATAATTTTTTAATATGTTTAAGGTAATAGTTGCTGTTTACACAAACTATTTGATATTATATTTGTGAAATACAGTAGTAATATTGTGACTCCCCCATTGCTACCAAATCAGGTCTGGATGACTACGATAGTTTTGTGTGAGGAACAGACCCAAATTTTAGTGGCTTTTAATCTAATTTTCTTTTTTTATTTTTGCTCTTAAATCTCATATGCTCAAGATGTGTGATAAACAGTGTGGGTTTTTTTCTCATTAGCTATGTTTACATTAGTTTTGTTAGTTTTTAAACCGAATGACTCCAGTCAGATTTCACATTCAATAAAATGTTTAAATGAATCCTAAACATTGCATAAATGAATCCACATATTAGCTTACATGTGCATTTCATGTATTTCAAACGAAACGCATATGCAGAGCACAGTCGCTATGATAATGTCACTTGATCTACAACATTTCAATATAGATTAGAGGTCGACAAATGGATTGATTTGCCAATTAATTGCTGGTACAATCGGTTATCAGCAAAAATCCGTACAGATAGGTTTTCCTGGTTGCATCCATAGCTGGTGTGGCTGAGAAGGGTCCGCTATCATTACTGTCATACCGTACGAGAGCGGCCTCTAGAGGTCAAATCACTGAAGCCTCGTGCTGTTTGTTTTGACACGCGAGCGCTGCACAGAGAGGGACACTCCAGATGCTGATTTAAAACGGACAACGAAATGGTGTATACAGTATAGTATAGTGCATGTTTTCATATTACTTTACATTAATTAATTTAACTAGATTCTGCATTAGTTGAAAAAGAACAGCAGTATGTTTGGCGTCATGTCTGAGAGGATGCTAACATAAGTAGGACCCCAAGTGGTTAAAACAATTTGACAAAAAATACACGCAAATTCGATTCTTTAATGTCACGATTGTTGCCATCTAGTTGTATTAATTTATGTCCAGCTGATCACTTTTATGCATTCATTGGCCAGTAAAGTTATATATTTAAAGCTAGTGATGTGAGCAAACAAACTGATATGTTCATGCAGCCAACCGACACATAAATCAGAAATGCAGAACTTCAAACTAATTTACGACACTTTTTTTTCTTTCTTAAAGTGAACCTTTGCCTGTTAGGTGATGAAATAAACTTTTTTTGGACCGGCACTTTAATTGATTGCAGTGTGTTCGTTGTGTGATACCAGTGAGTTGTCCTAGCTGTGATGTGCTTATCGTCCGGTGTATGACCGGCATATTTTATTTTGATTAAATAAACTGTCGGTTGATTAGTTGGTTATTGGCCCGTGCAGTCCAACTTAGTTATTATTATTGGTAATCAGCTGATCTCTAATAAAGATTGCTGATGTATATATGAGAACAGTATGTTTATTTAGGCTTCTCCACTGACTGCTTTGTAAGATGTGAAAGATAAATGAACATACAGATATTTGTATGATGTAAAACATTTGTAACAAATGCATCACGTCCCTTTGCATGTAAACAATTTAGGTTTTTTTTATCCGTTTAAGAAAATGGTCAGATTTGAGTGTTTATATGCTCAGTTTTTGCCTGTTGATCATATTATTCAAGATCTACACCACCCCGTTCAAACCAGTTATAAACTGATTATTTGGGTGAATTTACACATTGAAAATGCAAATAAAAAGTAATAATAATCTGACACAAACTCTCAAAAGTACAGCATCCTACTTCAGAAGTCTGAAGTAAAAAACTAAAGGTTTAATTCTGTTCTTTCTGATGTATCATTGTAGCCTGCTGAGAAATATAATACTGTTCTCTTTGTGATTGATTAAAACGCGCTGTTCTCCTGTGATCCTCTCTCAGTGACTGGCTTCTAATTTAGGCTTGCTGTCCTTTAACTCTCGCTCTCTTTTCCCTTCTTTCCGATTATTCTGAGTGTAATGCTCTTCATTTCTCTTTCTAGGTTTGAGGAAGTCTACTAAGAAGCGTAGTGAGTCTCCCCCAGCAGAGCTCCCCAGCTGTCGGAGGAGCACACGTCAGAAGACCACGGGCTCTTGTGCCAGCACCAGGTACTGAACCGCCAGCCTCTTCAATCCCAGAACAGCCTACTGATCTAGAACAAGCACAAGCTAAACAATACATGTTTAAGCTGTGTGTGTATGTGCACAGTGTGCATGATGTGAGTTTCATCATCAACACAGTATACACAAACTGTATGTGCGCAGCCTGCAAATCACTCGTGTGCATTGAATTTTTTTCACTAATTAGTTTGTCCACAAGTTGGCAACACTGGCTCAGGCTGTTGTTTCACAGTTAGAAAAGAAACTGAGATGACAAAACAAGAATGGCAACAACAATAGATTCTCGCATTGACATGCTTGTGCGAGGGGATTGTTTGTTGAAAGATGTTTATCCATTGAACACTTTTTTTTTTTTTCTGTCAAAAATTTTAATGGTGCTACAGATCACCGATACCGATCTTTTTAAAGCCTTCTTTTTATAATTTATAACTATTTATAGTGATGCTTCAATCAGGATTTTTAGACATTTGTTCAGGGCCTGAATTTCATTTTTGAAAATTGGGGAAATTCCCCTCTTAGGTGACTCTCTTGTGAGAGGAGAAGCAGCTTTCACACAGGAGTCCGCTACTGATTCCGTGGCTGTTTACCACAAACACAACATTTATTCCAACATTATAATCATAACATTATTTTGATTTCAAATCCAAACATTGTCACTGAAAATGCTTTTTCAGCATTGCAATTCGTTTTTTACACAGTACAGTAATACAATCTTTCACAGACATGTTTAAACACATTAAATATGAGCAACACATTATTCAATGCTTTTTACTTTTGCATTTAATTCTAGATTTATATATTAAGTTGCTCAAGCAAGTGGCAAAACATTTAAACTACTTTTCTTACGTTATCACAAACTTACCATTGACAGAAATAGTCAGCTCTACTGCCTTTCCTTTTGCATTAAAATTTTTATTACAAGCAATCCTGCGGTTCATAAAGAACTGTTTTCCTACGCGCACAAGTGCATCTATTATTGCCTTGTTTATCTAAAAGTGCTCTTTTCCTTTAAAACTAGCCAACAAGCCATATGTGTTGACTGTGAAAGACAGTATACTTTAATTAAATGCATTTATGGTGCAATTGCTACATTTTCGTTTTCATATGTACTGCAAACAATGTGCTGTCACTTTAATTCAGTGCGTTTATCACAGCAAAAATAGACTCGGTGCGGAAACGATCTCTGCACTGCTGCAGACGCACCGCTCCTGAACGCACTGCCGTGTGCAGTGTGAATGCTTTAATCTGTTAACATGAGAGCGGAAAAAATACGCACCACATTCCACGCACTGCAAACGGAGTAATGTGAACATGTGTGTGCGCTGCCAGTGTGCATGAGCGCATGGTCTACAGGAGAACGCGCAAGTGCTGAATTGTTAAACACTGGCAAGAATTAAAAATTAATGCAAAAACTTTACTTTACTTGTATAAACTTTAGTGACGATGTGACACTGCCTCGATTGTGCAAGTGACAATTCCTGTGTCAACTGTGCAGCTCGCTTATAGACAGACGAGATGTGGTGATTTGAAGCCATTTGCGTATTTTGAGAGAGAAAGAGAGAGCGCGCGCGGTGATTCACTCACGCTGTTATTTGATATTATTTAATGAAGAAATATGAAGGTGAGTACCTCACCCCTTCAGCATTATAATTATTTCACCCTTGCCAGACTGAGACGGTGCTGCTGCATGTCGTGCCAAACCTCTCACGGCAGCGTCATCAGCTTGACATCGTTTTTTTGAGATTGGCCTTTTTAGAGACTGCCGATCAATCATCACAACATGATTTTCGGCCGATAATGATCGGTAGCCGATAAATCGGAGCACCCCTAGCGCTACCCATGTCTAAGGTCTGTTGTATCTGAATCTGAAACGGAGATGACGATGTGATGCATACTAGCTAATTTAAGTTGCGGTCACATTTACTATTGTTCAGCAAACTTTCACAGACAAAATCAAGGCACCTGAGGGTGAAAGATTTCCCCACACAAATTTGGCAATGGGTTCAAATTGGTCACGTGGAATTGTTGCGTTGACAAACAGAAAGCTGCTTGGTTTGAAAGTGAATTCTGTGTGAGCTTCATTCATCATACATTGATTCATACATCGCTACACCATTGACAATATACACTGGACCCTTGTGCTAATATGACAGCACCTTTAGATTTACTAATCAGCCCCTATCTCTATGGGATTACATCTCTGCCACAATTCTGTGCGCAAAAGATAATATTTTGAGCGCGCAAAAGTGCGTTTTGCACGCGCGCGAACTGAGTTTTGTGGAGAAAATGTTTTTCTCGCAAAGAAGAAAGTATTTTGAGCGCATGAAAATCAATTTTGCATTTAAAATAAGTTTTTGGATGTGTGCAGACCTTTTTTGCGCGTGCAACGTTTCACTAGCTTGCTCACCTGATGCCCGCCCTCAGTGCTCTCTAAATGCCGACGTCTCGCTTGCTCAACACAACCCAGCGTTACAGTATGCTGTAATTTCAGCCAATCAGAGACGAGGCTGCTAAATCACAACATTTCTTGCATTACCTCAACAACAGAAGAGGAAAAATAGTGCATGCATAATTATTATGCAAGTTGATATTCTGATCATATTTTTTCCCAAGCACATTTTACTAATTCCAAACGACATCAATCTTAATAACTACTATTAATCTTGTATTTAATCATTTATAATTGATATATAATTATTCATGAAGGCTGGAAGGGAAAAATGTCTTATATTCAGGTGTGCATAATTAAGCAGATGTTCTGCTACAGATAAAATGAGCCAAAAAAGAGATTTAACTCAGACTGAAAGTCAAAAATTATTAAATGCCCATGAGAAATATTCAAAACTAATACAATACTAGAAATTGCAAAGTTAATGCATAACCATTGGACAACAAAATGCTCAGTGGGTCAGCAGGGTCAGCCAAAAACATGTGGAGAAGAAAAGATGCATGTTAACTGCAAAAGAATTAGGAATTAAGGTGAAGAATTAGGTGTGAAATCACCAGGAACCATTTAGTCTCCAGTGCCACCATTTTCCAGAACTGCAACCTACCTGGAGTCTCCAGAAGTACAAGGTGTCAGGTTCTCAGAGACTTAGGTTAAGTATAGAATCCTAAAAAATGACACTACTTAAAGGGGTCATATGATGTTGCTAAAAAGAACATTATTTGGTGTAATGAAATGTTTATGCTGTTTAAGGTTAAAAAAACAAATTATTTTCCACATACTGTACATTATTGTTTCTCCTCTATGCCCCGCCTTTCTGAAACGTGTTGATTTTTACAAAGCTCATCGGTCTAAGAAGCGAGGTGTGCTCTGATTGGCCAGCTGTCCAGTGCATTTTTTCCTATTCCACTGCCTGCATTGCATGTTTGTCAACACAAAAGCGCATTCTGTGTGAATGGCACCTAGTGATATGTTCTACTTATGGTCCTTCACAGAGCGCGTCACACGTGAGTGGTTAATCACATGTGCCGACATGCGGTTGGATCATTCTTTTCTCTTTACTGTAAACATTGGCATAATGTCAAAGTGTCTAATTCTAACGTTTGGTAATATTTCTATTCAAAATTGTGATTCCTTGATTTATAAAAAATAAAATCGTGGCAAAACATTAAATTCGAATTAATCGCTAAAATCTTGCTTCATCCCTACTTCCAGTTCATCCTCTTAAGAAATTTGATACAATGTTTTGGAATATCCTGATTATAATTCAGGGCTTGCAAAATTTCAAGATCCTTGGTAGCACTTCCGGCAGGCATTCTTCAGATTTTGGTAGCCCAAATTGAATTTAACTAGACCAAATAAAAAAGACATCGGCTGAACTTCACTGCGGACAAATCGGCATGATCAAAAACTTCTGTGATTTGTATTTTTTTTCTTCAAATAACAAGTCAAGAGAGTAGGGGTGCAATGGATCACAAAACTCATGGTTCAGGTCATATTAAGGATTTTGAGTCACAGATTGGATAATTTTTCAGATGACCAAAAAATTATTTTTAGGGCGGGCATCAGGTGAGCAAGCTAGTGAAACGTTGCACGTGCAAAAGAGAAGGTCTGCACACATCCAAAAACATATTTTAAATGCAAAATTGCATTTAACTAGCCCAAATAAAAAAAAAAAGTTCTTCTTTTTTGAAGAAAACTCATTTAAGTACCCCATGTTAATAAAGTTAACATTAGCCAGCCTTATATCACGTTGTTTATTATTTATCAGAGCTGTTGAAACCAGAGATTCATATCGGAGTCAATTCAGCATGCTTCTGTTTTTAAAATAAAACCAGATAATCCACACATAAGATCAAATCAACAGATGCACAAGTATATTGGATAAAGCCCATGTACATTAAGTATAGATGTTTACTTTACATAGAGATTTTCAGTGAGGGAATGAACAAATATCCTGCACATTATAGGGTATTCATACTTCCATATAAAACTCCATGTGATCCCCTAAATATGAGCTTTATTTTCATAACAAATTTTAGTTATAATCGGCAAGTCTTAGAAACACATGCTAATGATCAACTACGACAATGCAAATCAAGGAAGGAATTTTATCACTATTCATGATAGCCCTTTGGGCAGCGAGGTGATATATTTTGGTAGGCCAACTGGAAGAAACAATAGCCCCGGGATGTCAGGCTAGCGATTTTGCAAGCCCTGATAATTGGCTAAGTCTCATTTAAAGCCAAACACCACACCTGTCACCTCATTACATCAAAAAAAATATTCAGTTATTGCTGCTTTTTAATATAAAACATTGTAATTTATTTGTAATCTTTTTATAAAATGACTCCACGTCATGCCTAACAACACCCCCGTAGTTCTGAAATCATGTAAAGGCCCATTCATACCAAGAACGATAAATCTAATGGTTAACAATATTAGCATCCATACCGATGATAACGTTTGGTTTCTTATGAGTGTGTGCTACAGTTATCACTTTAAACGCTCGCACTCTTTAAAGTTGGGTTGATTCTGTGCTGGTTGGCTATGGACATTTTAATAACATTTTAAATAGTTGTTTTTGATAGTTTGGCATCATTTCAGTGTAGTATGTGTGGATATGCACATTTTAATGACAATATTGATCTTTCCTTCTTGTTGTTCCTTTTCTTTCTAGTCGGCGAGGCTCAGGCCTGGGCAAGCGTGGGGCAGCCGAATCTCGCCGACAGGATAAAATGGCCGACTCCGACAACAATCAGGATGGGGCCAATTCATCGGCCGCGCGCACAGAGGAGACACCACAAGGGGCGTCAGGTAAGAGAGCAGCAGTGCCATGAGATTTTACTATATATTGTATGTGATACTATGACTGTGTATGTGTTGAGCACAATGACAGTGTCTTAATGTCAGCATGAAATGTTTTATTCTATGTCTCGACCTCCTATGCTCATTTTCTCTCTCTGTTGTGAAGCGTCTAGCTCAGTGGCTGGAGCTGTTGGCATGACCACCTCTGGAGAGAGTGAATCAGATGACTCTGAAATGGGAAGACTGCAAGGTATGTTTGCTTTACCTGTTATATCATTAATTGTAGTGCTTTCTAAAAAAAAGATTTTTAGATGTTTGTGAAGATTATATACAGTGGGTACGGAAAGTATTCAGACCCCCTTAAATTTTTCACTCTTTGTTATATTGCAGCCATTTGCTAAAATCATTTAAGTAAATTTTTTTTCCTCATTAATGTACACACAGCACCCCATATTGACAGAAAAACACAGAATTGTTGACATTTTTGCAGATTTATTAAAAAAGAAAAACTGAAATATCACATGGTCCTAAATATTCAGACCCTTTGCT
>NW_015505800.1:485809-498144 GCF_001515645.1 Sinocyclocheilus grahami | reverse complement strand
TAACTTAAATGATTTTAGCAAATGGCTGCAATATAACAAAGAGTGAAAAATTTAAGGGGGTCTGAATACTTTCCGTACCCACTGTAATTGTATCTTCAGAGATATTGTTATTCTGGGCAGCCGTAAGTAATTTAATATCTTTAATCACTTAAGTTTATAAAAAAAAAATCTTGTGTAGGATGTTTGGGTGCCACTAGCAGCTCAAATGGGTCAATTCTCAACATTATTGACTGTGATTGGAGTATTTAAAACAAATTATTTTTTTCAAATTTTTTCTTCATAAAATACTGGTAGTGTGTGCTGTAACATGTACGTTTTTCACTGAATTATTGTCACAATACACAATTTTTCTACTTTCTAATCTTTTTAAAAAAAAATTTATTGACATCAAAGTGTAATGAAACCGAAACATCTAGTTGTGTGTAAGGTTTTACATTTCATTTTTTTTCTCTCTCTCTTCAGCTCTACTGGAGGCCAGGGGTCTTCCTCCTCACCTGTTTGGCCCATTTGGACCCCGTATGTCTCAGCTGTTTCATAGGACCATCGGGAGTGGAGCTAGTGAGTGACATTGACTTATGTTTGTGTCATTTCTGTGGAATGATTGAGTATTTCTTCTGCTCAACATGTCTGTCTTCTGTCTCTCTCTGCACTTGCAGGCTCAAAGGCACAGCAGCTGCTGCAGGGGCTTCAGGCTACAGGAGACGAATCCCAGCAGCTCCAGGCTGCTATAGAGATGTGCCAGCTGCTAGTGATGGGTAATGAGGAGACACTGGGAGGATTCCCCGTCAAGAGCGTCGTACCTGCCCTGGTGAGTACTTTCCCTGCATCAAGAAATTCAACTGGAATTCATCTGGTTGTGGTTTATTCTGTCCAAGAACTGCCTTATTATTCAGGGAGAAAAAACTTATTCAAATGATCCACCAAATAATAATGCCAGAAAGTAGTTGTAGGATCCTTAAAGTCCTAAGTTTTTTTTTTTTTTATCTAATTGAAGGCCATAAAAAGTCAAAAATGCTATGCTCTTGTGCGTTCTACAGGCTTGCAGTTTTCAGAGCAGTTTGCAGTCAATAAACACTGCACATTTATGCCAAACGATCACTTATGGTCTGCTTTTGATGAATTATGGCAGTGTTTACCTTCTGGTGTTTATATCATACATGCAAATGATTGGCTTCCCTTCTAGTAATGCTTTGTATACAGGGGTATTAAGCATTTACATTTAGTCATTTAGCAGATGCTTTTATCCAAAGCGACTTACAAATGAGGACAATGGAAGCAATAAAAATCAACAAAAGAGCAATGATATGTAAGTGCTATAACAAGTCTCAGTTAGCTTAATGCTGTACACGTAGCAAGGTCTTTTTTTAATAATATAATAAATAAAAAGAAAACGGATAGAATAGAAAAAGAATAGAGCAAGCTAGTGTTAGAGGTCTTTTTTGCTTTTGTTAATTGTATAATAAATGAAAAGAAAACAGATATAATACAAAAAGATTAGAAAGCTAGTGTTAGGTTTTTTTAAATATATATATATATATAAGAAAACAAGCAGCAAATTAAATTAAATTTTTATTCAACCATCTGCTATTTTTGGTTGTGAAAATCTACACAGTGTTGTTAACTGTATATTTTAAATGAATATGAATATAATAATTTTTAATTTTGACTCATCCCTTTTTTTTTAAATGGTTTATAGGCTGTAATTGATTATAGAAAGTTTATAGATTTGGCACTTTTGACGCTGATGCTTTATTTTTATTTAATATGAAATATATAATGTACAAGAAATTCCGAAAGACAAGAAATTGTCTTTTGAAATAAGAGATTGAATGATCAAAAGCAGATAAGCTATTAACATTTGCCACGTTATTGGTTGATATAAACATTATTAAAGTTTGATGAACAAGATCTACTTCACAGCGTGTCTTCTTTGGAGCGCATGTTTGTTATATCAAATTGGATCACCCTCAATTCTGAATAGTTTTTTTGCAAATAGCCGATAGTTCCACAAAGCAACTATCGGTGAAATTAATCTAGTAAAAGCAGTTGACCTCTGCTGTCAAATAATTCTGACTAGATCCTCAAAGCACCCATCTGCACCATTTAATCGGCAGCTATGATGTATTGGACAGCCTCTACTGTCAAATAATTATGACCAGTGGGAAACAAACACAATGAAATCAATGAACAGGGAATCTAATTTTGCTTCTATAAATGTGGTACATTACCAAATTCTACAGTATATTTTGCGAGAATAAAGTGTTATAAAACAATAAATGGAGTAAAACTCTGTCTGCCTTCCCAGGAGGGCACTTGGAGGTGCGGCGAGAGGACGCACGAGCTCAGCTGATGAAAGAGGACCCTGAGCTGGCCAAGTGCTTCATAAAGACTCTGTTTGGGGTTCTGTATGAGGTGTACAGCTCCTCAGCCGGGCCTGCCGTCAGACACAAGTGCCTTAGAGCCATCCTCCGGATCATCTACTTCGCAGATGCAGAGCTGCTTAAAGACGTACTGCGCAACCATGCTGTGTCTAGGTCAGTCAATAAATGCAGAGCTCTGTGTGAACGGCTGGACAAAACTTATGTTTACTTTATAAAAATGTGTAAATATTTCAAAGGATAAAGATGTTAATTTCATTCGTTCATTTAAATGAAGGTACGTGGCTTATGTAAAGCTTGTAAGAATGCTTGTTTGGTTTCAAGGTTGACTAATTCTGAGCTAATATGTGCAAATGTTTGAATTTTGTCTGTAGCCACATAGCTTCCATGCTGTCCAGTCAGGACCTGAAGATTGTAGTCGGCTCTCTGCAGATGGCTGAGATCCTCATGCAGAAGCTTCCAGATGTTTTCAGTGTTTATTTCAGGCGGGAAGGTACTGGATCTGGTTTTTATATAAGCTTCACACCAAACCTAATCAAATGACTAGCTGTGGCAGGATTCACCTGCAAAAAAATATTTGATTACATTAATGCATTACACCCAACACTGCTCTTGTTCTGTTCAGGTGTAATGCACCAGGTAAAGAATCTATCTGAATCTGAGGTGTTCCTCATCAGTCCTCCGAAAGCGTGCACCAGCGGCACAGCTAGTCTTTGCACCACCACCATCACCACGGCAACCACTACAGCTGCCTCTAATGTCACACCCGACTTAGGCTCGCCCAGTTTCCAGCACAGCATGGATGACTCACTGGACCTCAGTCCACAGGGGTATAGAGCCACTCTCACACGCACTGTTACTGATCGAGAGTTTGCAGGCTTGGTAACTAATGTCTTGCCATTTAAATTTTAAAAACCGACCCCTCTGTTCTCTAGTAGGTTGAGTGATGTTCTCAAAAGAAAGCGCCTTCCTAAAAGAGGACCAAGGCGTCCAAAGTACTCCCCACCCAGAGACGATGACAAAGTGGATAATCAGGGTACACGGCACTCCTCGTGTTGAGAATTACAGTGGTGCCAAAAGTATTTGGACACTTGATGTTCTTTTTAATGCCAAAGACATTCAGACAGTTTTCAGTGCCTTTGAGTTCAGCTGCTTTTTAGTGTCGTCTTTTGTTTAAGAATTGCGAATGCTTCGTTACACTTGAATTTACTCACCTCGTCATTATAATATCTCCTTACTCTGTGCATCTCCTCCACAGCTAAGAGTCCAACAACCACACAGTCCCCCAAGTCCTCTTTCCTAGCCAGTTTAAATCCCAAGACCTGGGGTAAGCTGGGGACTCAGACAAACAGTGCCAACTCAGAGCCCTCACGCACTGCAGGGGTCAGTGGTCTGGCACGAGTGCCGCCCAAGGACTCGGTTTCAAACAACAGGTAAAGCAACATGTTTTTCTATGTGTATGTTTCTCATTAATGTTGAAAACTGTTTTGTGCTGCTTAATATTTTTGTGGAAACTGTAATGTATATTTTTCAGGATTTTTTTGTTTGTTTTTTTATCAATTTGAAATGGGAATCTTTTGTAACATTATGAATGTTTTGTCCTTGTTGAATAAAAGTAGATATTTCTTAAAAAAAAAAAAAGTAAATTAATGACCCCAAACTTTTAAGCAATAGTGTGTGTATGTACATTAATATATATATGTGTGTGATGAATGTTTTGTCCTTGTTGAATAAAAGTAGATATTTCTTAAAAAAAAAAAAAAGTAAATTAATGACCCCAAACTTTTAAGCAATAGTGTGTGTATGTACATTAATATATATATGTGTGTGTGTGTGTGTGTGTGTGTATACCCGGTATTCCCTACATTATAGGGACCAAATGTTCCCACAAGGATAGTAATACCAGTAAATTTGACCTTGTGGGGACATTTTTTTTTGGTCCCTGTGAGGACACAAGCTTATAAATCATACAGAATTAAGGTTTTTGAATATTTAAAAAATGTAGAAAGTTTTATGTGAGGGGTATGGTTAGAGTAAGGGGATAGAAAATAAAGTCTGTACAGTACCATTACACCTATGGAATGTCCTCATAAAACATGGAAACCAGCGTGTGTGTTTCTTTTGATATCCATAGTTTTTTTTTTTTTTTATCACTGTGACATTTCAGGGATAAGATAAAGGCTTGGATAAAGGAGCAAGCCAGCAAATTTGTGGAGCGTTACTTTAATTCTGAGAGTGTGGATGGAAGCAACCCTGCACTGAACGTCCTCCAAAGACTCTGCACTGCCACAGAACAGCTGAACTTGCAGGTAACCCTGGACACAAAGTTAGCATTTGTAGCCATTATAAAGCAGTTATTATGCTAATTCTGTCATGCTGCCTTAGTGAAATGTTTTAACCATTGAAACCGTTAGCATGTTATGA
Source organism: Sinocyclocheilus grahami (assembly GCF_001515645.1). Classification (NCBI taxonomy): domain Eukaryota; kingdom Metazoa; phylum Chordata; class Actinopteri; order Cypriniformes; family Cyprinidae; genus Sinocyclocheilus; species Sinocyclocheilus grahami. The sequence goes on along the minus strand of NW_015505800.1, from coordinate 493,342 downwards.
AACGCTTTATGATGCTGTCTATCACTTTTAATATGTACAGTTTAGAGAGAAAACCATATTTGACTATTTTTTTGTCATCCAGTGGAAGGCATTAATTTTCTCAAACTGGTTTTATGCACATTTCAGGTGGACAGTGGTGTAGAGTGTCTAGAGGAGATAAGCAGTATTGTATCTGAATCAGACGTGTCCTCCTTTGAGATCCAGCACAGTGGGCTTGTGAAGCAGCTGTTGTTGTATCTGACATCAAACAGTGAACGGGACACTATCAGTAGAGACGAGAGAATCAAGAGGTTCCTGCATGTTTTCTTCGGCTGCCCGGTTAGTCACACTGTCAACCTCTGTGATTTTTACACTTGAAAAAACACATACACCTTCACATACACTCTCTCTTTCTGACTTTTCATCCAAATACTATTAATAATTACTATTAGTTGAGCTACTGGCACAGCTTACCCCAAAGCATCCCTGACACAGAAATGTATAGAAATATTGTATGCCTTTTATATACTGTTAATTCCCGTATGAATTGTATATATATAGAGGGAGAGAGAGCAAGGCAGCTCACTAGGTTTTGTAACGGTGTTAAACTTTTTCCCTTAGCGCTGAATGTGTTTGACACTTTAATTGGGCTATTAGTTTGTAGTAGTCACTGGTGTGATCAGTGTGACTCATTGTTTGTTATATGTGATTCAGATACCAGGGCAGGAACCTCTGGGGCGTTTGGACCTAACAGAGAATGGCCCACTGCTGGCATTGGTGCACAAGATGAACAACTGCCTTAGTCAGATGGAACAGTTTCCTGTTAAAGTGCATGATTTTCCCAGTGGGAACGGCAACGGAAGCAGGTAATTCCCCCGTGATACGTTCTTGTTGTAAATACATCTATTTATCTTTGGCTTTCCTGTTCTACTTTTTTATTATTGATTCAAACCAAAAGATAATATTGTATAACAAATGAATGAGTCTGGCTTTTTGGTGTAAAAATAGTTTTAAAGCAGTTTAAAGTTTAAAATGATAGTATAATCTTGCTTTATTTTTAATGGACTCAAACAAAAAGAGATTATTACAAATAAATTGGCATTAGTGTAAAAAATAGCTGTTTAGAAAATGATTTTCACTGGAGATTTCAAATCTTTTTATGTCATGCTAATTGTTATTCTTTTGTTTGCAGGGGTTCACAAGCCCTCAAGTTCTTTAACACACATCAGCTGAAGTGCCAGCTGCAAAGACACCTGAATGTGTTTGACACTTTAATTGGGCTATTAGTTTGTAGTAGTCACTGGTGTGATCAGTGTGACTCATTGTTTGTTATATGTGATTCAGATACCAGGGCAGGAACCTCTGGGGCGTTTGGACCTAACAGAGAATGGCCCACTGCTGGCATTGGTGCACAAGATGAACAACTGCCTTAGTCAGATGGAACAGTTTCCTGTTAAAGTGCATGATTTTCCCAGTGGGAACGGCAACGGAAGCAGGTAATTCCCCCGTGATATCTTCTTTAATGTTCTTGTTGTAAATACATCTATTTATCTTTGGTTTTCCTATTCTACTTTTTTATTATTGATTCAAACCAAAAGATAATATTGTATAACAAATGAATGAGTCTGGCTTTTTGGTGTAAAAATAGTTTTAAAGCAGTTTAAAGTTTAAAATGATAGTATCATCTTGCTTTATTTTTAATGGAATCAAACAAAAAGAGATTATTACAAATAAATTGGCATTAGTGTAAAAAATAGCTTGTTTAGAAAGTGATTTTCACTGGAGATTTAAAATCTTTTTATGTCATGCTAATTGTTATTCTTTTGTTTGCAGGGGTTCACAAGCCCTCAAGTTCTTTAACACACATCAGCTGAAGTGCCAGCTGCAGAGACATCCAGACTGCACCAATGTAAAGCAGTGGAAGGGCGGGCCGGTCAAAATTGACCCCTTGGCCCTAGTACAGGCTATTGAGAGATACCTTGTGGTTAGAGGTATACACACAAGAATCTGAACATGATGTTCTCTGGTTTCTGAGTTCTCAGATGAGATGGTTGACTTTTGCTGTCTCCACAGGGTATGGAAGGATCAGGGAGGAGGATGAAGACAGTGATGATGATGGTTCTGATGATGAGATTGATGAATCTTTGGTACGGATGATTGTTCTCATGATGATGTTTACTTAGTAACTATCATCAAAATGACATTTTGTCTAGTATGCAATTATTTTTTTTTTTTAATTCTGTGGTCTCTAACCGTTTCCCAAAGGCTGCCCAGTTCTTGAATTCTGGGAGTGTACGTCACAGACTACAGTTCTATATAGGAGAGCACCTGCTGCCGTACAACATGACTGTTTATCAGGCCGTCAGGCAGTTCAGCTTACAGGCCGAGGAGGAGCGAGAGAGCACAGATGATGAAGCAAATCCTCTGGGGCGGGCTGGCATCTGGACCAAAACACACACTATATGGTACACAACTTACATGCCAGAAACTACACAATCACTAATGTTGGGCCTTTTCCATGAATGTGATTTAAGTCTGCAACCCTATTATTTGCCCTGTTTTGTACTCATAATGTGTTAATATATGCTTGTTTGTGTAATGCAGGTATAAGCCAGTCAGAGAGGATGAAGAGGGCTGTAAAGACGCTGTTGGAGGGAAGAGGGGTCGTGCACAGACGGCTCCCACTAAAACCTCCCCTCGAAATGCCAAGAAACAGGATGAACTGTGGCATGGTAGGGAAATATTGTGTGCATTTGTGTACTGACAACCTACAAAAGCTGTATAGGAGTTTAATAAGTAACTTCATCTTTATTCAGACTACAGTGTTTGTGTGTTTCCAGAGGGTGTGTGTCCCAGTGTGACAAACCTATTAGAGTCATACCTCATTAGTGATCCTCCAGAGGGCATCACTTTTGATGACCCTTCAATGGAGGTGATTCTGCTGCTGAGGGTCCTGCACTCCATCAGTAGATACTGGTTCTACCTGTACGATGTGAGTACCATGTTCAATAACACTTCCATTCATACAAAAGCACAGGTACAATAACGGAACCTTTATCAGAAATAATTTTATGCAAAGTACTTTTTTTTCTTTTCTTTTTTCTTCCCTGTTTGATTTTGGTGTGAAATGTGATCTGGATGTGTTTCAGTGAGATTCACCCAATAATAAAACACCCAAACAGTGTAGATTTCTTCTTACCTTTTTATCTCTCTTTTTCCCAGAATGCTGCATGTAAGGAGATCATTCCCATTGGTGAATTTATTAACAGTAAACTGACAGCAAAGGCCAACAGACAGTTGCAGGATCCGCTGGTCATCATGACAGGGAACATTCCCACCTGGCTCACTGAGCTCGGCAAAACCTGGTACTGCAAACTCTTCATTTTACTATTTTTAATAATGCAGTCTTGAACTTCCCCGGAGTCTGTTCTGTACTTTTTACACCTCTAATCTTCTCTCCTCTAGTCCATTCTTCTTCCCGTTTGACACACGGCAGATGCTCTTCTACGTGACTGCGTTTGACCGCGATCGTGCCATGCAGCGTCTGCTCGACACCAACCCAGAGATTAACCAGTCCGACTCACAAGACAGCCGTGTTGCTCCACGCCTTGATAGGAAGAAGGTTGCCCTAAAATTTCTGTTTAAGCATTTGCAAGCTGCAATTGCTTTATATATGCCATAGCAGTGGTATGTTTTCACAAACAACTTTCTAACATTCTCTTATTCTTTGTTTTGTATGTCTAGAGAACGATAAACCGTGATGAGCTCCTAAAGCAAGCAGAGTCAGTAATGCAAGATCTCGGGAGTTCTAGAGCCATGCTGGAAATTCAATATGAGAACGAGGTATGCATGACTGACGATTAGGCCAGAAACATAATCTACATAAATACACAGACACAAATTATTTACCAATGCATTTCAGCCGTATCGTGTGTGTGTTCTTGCGTTACTGTGTTACAGTAACAAATAAGAAGCCCTGCAGAAGTGTTGTTATTCTGGTAACTCGCTATAAACATACTGATAGTTTAACTTGCTCAGCAAAATTCTCTACAAACCACTACTTCACCATGACAGTAGTGCCTAAAAGAGAAACTTGACCGTAAAAGATATTTTATGCAAATACGACTATGGTGCCCCTAGTGGCAGTGCTTAGAATGCAAAACAATGTGAAATCAAACCTGTGCAGCTAGTAACAGTTGTTTATGTACTGTTAAAACATCCATTAATCACTTATACACATGGTTTCGTTCTCACTGTCACCCTAAGTCCTATATTTATGTATATTTGACTATTGTTAGTGTGATTTGTTTCATCTGAACTGCAAAAAAAAATTCAATTCTGATTTTTCAGAACCAATCCAAATTTCAATTATATAAAGTTTTAGATGTGGTTAAAATAATAATTGCCACCATTGTTATTTCACAAGCCCATTGAGTGTATTTCAGCCAGTGCAAGTTTGAATAAGTGTGTCTGTTCTTGCTAAGAGTCCACTTTTCTGTCAGTCTTTTCTGATTTATATCGGTCTTCTCTCTGTGTCTCAGGTGGGAACAGGTCTCGGCCCTACGCAAGAGTTCTATGCTCTGGTGTCTCAGGAGTTGCAGAGGGCCGATTTGGGTCTTTGGAGAGGAGAGGAAGTCTCTCTTTCCAACCCTAAAGGTAACTGTGATATATTTGTCAAAATAATTTTGTGCACTGTTTCCAGTGTAATGCAAATAGCATTCTACTGCTCTTCACTAAGTTTGTCTCTTCTCTGTCTGTCTGTCTCTGAGCAGGGAGTCAGGAGGGTACCAAGTATATGTTTAGTTCCAGAGGGTTGTTTGCTGTTCCGTTTGGACGAACTACCAAACCAGCTCACATCGCCAAGATCAAAATGAAGTTCCGTTTTCTTGGGAAACTCATGGCTAAAGCGATCATGGACTTCAGATTGGTATGTTTACTCATGACAAAATGACTTAAGGACAATAAAAAAAATTATAATTAGTTCACTACTTCAGAAATATAAAATTAAGCCCTTCATATATTTTTATGCCTTTTCTAATTTCCTTTTTCTTTGAAGTATTTGAGCCTTTTAATTAAAGTTTGTTTATTACAATCTCAGAACATTTTTTACATTTATTTATTTAAATTAGGGGTGTTGCAATATACCATTATCAAAGACAAAAACATGGTATTAAAAAATGTAATTGATATGTGAAAACTACACATTTGATAGCATAAATAATCTAGCACTAGTAACAATCTGGTTGATACTCCTACATAGTAGTAGGTGGCAGTATTGCACCTTAATGCTGGTTGCCACCATCATAAAATGGAAAGAAGACCACGCAGTGTGCAGCTTTAACTGCCAAACAATATCATGTCAGAGTAAATGATGGTTGAAATCGAGACACCCGCACCCGAAAAAAAGTTGGCTTGCCAGTGTTGGAGTTTTTGGGATTCCGTAAAAAGACAGGTGTTAGACATTCCTGTCGGCAGGAAGTGCCGATCAACACCAAGTTATTTTCGTACACTTTTGTTAAGTTATAGTTACAAACTCACACTCTGCCTTCTTACACTTGTATTTAAAGTGTGATAAAAGTTGAAGAGGAATTTGAGTGAAGTTATTTTTCCAAACTTCTGTAGATAAAGCAATAATATCATTATTGTGAAGTCTTTTGGGCATTATAGAGAAAATGACACCATGACACCTTCCTCTTCTGCTGGTAAATTAGTCATAAGATAACTAACAACATCACTGCAACACACACACACACACACCTACCCAGCATCAGCTCCAGCTCTGGTTTTTGTTTGCACAGAACACTCTCTGGCAGTTTTCTGGAATGAAAACTTAGTGTAAATGTAGCTACTATCTTTTTGATTTTATAATTTAATACCTCCAGACAAAAAAGAGAGAAAAAAATATCATGTCATTGAATCTTGTTAATTAAGATGCGTTTTTGTCTCTAGTTGGACTTGCCTCTAGGTTTGCCATTCTATAAGTGGATGCTGAGGCATGAATCCTCCATCAGCTCTCATGATCTGGTCAACATTGATCCTGGCGTTGCCAAATCCATCCAGCACCTGGAGGACATCATCCGCCAGAAGAAGAGAATAGAGCAGGACAGATCACATGTGAGCACTGACCCCTCAGAGACACGAAACACCAAAAACAATCTGGAAAGTTTTTTTGTGTCGTATTGTAACTGTCTGTATTTGTCAGACACGGGAGACCCTACTGCAGGCCTTGGAGAGTCTCAACATGAATGGCTGCTCGGTGGAAGATCTGGGCCTGGACTTCACTCTGCCTGGATTCCCAAACATAGAGTTGAAGAAAGGGGGCAAAGACGTGCCAGTCACCATTCACAACCTGGAGGAATACCTCAGAGTAGGGGACTGAGTAACCTGACACATGTCATCATTTATGTAGCCTGAACAAACCGCTCTAACTTCATCGCCTCTTGTTCTGTCTTATCTGTAGTTGGTGGTCTACTGGACGCTCAATGAAGGCGTGTCTCGGCAGTTTGAGTCGTTTAGGGAAGGATTTGAGTCTGTCTTCCCTCTGCAACATCTGCAGTGCTTCTATCCTGAAGAGGTGAGCACTTTCTCTCATTTCATCAGTTTAGTCATTCAGTTTAAAGACCACAGACAGCTGCTGTTGTAGTACAAGTTTTAAATGGTGTGCCAAAGGGGACATGAACTAAGAAATCCGAATTTCCCTAATCTTTTGACACAAGTAGACATTGTTTTGATATGTAAGGACTGTGTACAGTTAGGCGCTCTTTGTCACAAAATCATGTATTGCTGTTTATGCGTCAGTAAATCAAGCTAGTGACTAAGCTGTCAACTTCACACTGTTCTTCTTCTTTTCAATAAAATCATATGCAATTAATCTGATTAATTTATATACAGAAAGCAATCAAAGAATGCCCCCCCCCCTTATAATCACTGGAGCTGTCAGTCATTTTTTTTAAGCAAAGAGAGCTCTCGCCTGTCCTGTTATTATCATCAATGTCACTGTCATAATTACACTGAATAGCTGTACAAGTGCTTTTTTTGTTGTTGTTGTGGTAAAGCAATCTGCCTTTGGAATTTCATACCTGCTTACCAAACTTACTGTAAGAACAGAAGTTTGGGGGAACTGTGGGAAAGAAACGGAAGCCATTTACCTTAGAAGTCAGTGTACCATCAGAATGATTTTGAAACTGATATTTCAAGGTAAAAAAAACAAAAAAACTTGCATACAGTTGCTTTAATTGAAAAAGATCTAAAATAAATACATAAATATTAGATGAAGAAAATTTTTACTTAAAGGGGTCTGCTAAAAAGAACATTATTTGGTGTAATGAAATCATCAGAATGATTTTGAAACTGATATTTCAAGGTAAAAAAAAAAAAAAAAAACTTGCATACAGTTGCTTTAATTGAAAAAGATCTAAAATAAATACATAAATATTAGATGAAAAAAAAATTTACTTAAAGGGGTCTGCTAAAAAGAACATTATTTGGTGTAATGAAATGTTTATGCGGTTTAAGGTTCAAAAAGCACATTATTTCCACATACTGTACATTATT
>NW_015505800.1:458241-485788 GCF_001515645.1 Sinocyclocheilus grahami | reverse complement strand
GTAGGTGTGGCTGACTCTTAACTTTTATAAAGAATATCTCTTTGGATTTGAGACTTTAGTCTTTGCAACTTTACAGATCTTCTTTGTAATCTTCTTTGGCAAAAGAAATGTTGCCTTGGCAACTAACTTAAATAAAATAATTACTAAATTGACAAACTAAAACATATAAAAAAAGAAGAAAAAAAAAGCACAAATTACTAAAATTAAAATAAAAATGAAAATAATGTTAACCTAAAGTATGAATAGGGCTGGAACTATCAATTATTTTGAGCAACAATACTACAGCAAGAATAAAAGTTACGCCGCCTTTCTTTGCGTAAACATTTGGGCGGCGTCATTCAAATCTTCCCAGATAGTGATGTAGGTATGTGGGGGCGTGTTAGAATGAGCCATTTTAGGTAGGCGTGGCTGACTCTTAACTTTTATAAAGAATATCTCTTTGGATTTGAGACTTTAGTCTTTGCAACTTTACAGATCTTCTTTATGCACCAAGAGCTTGTAACACTCCAAAGAGAAAGGAAAAATTGAAATCACATCATATGACCCCTTTAAAAAGAAATGTTGCCTTGGCAACTAACTTAAATAAAATAATTACTAAATTGACAAACTAAAACTGATACATATAAAAAAAGAAAAAAAAAAGGACAAATTACTCAAATTAAAATAAAAACTGAAAATAATGTTAACCTAAAGTATGAATAGGGCTGGAACTATCAATTATTTTGATAATTTATTAATCTAATGATTTTAAAACTAAAAATCGTTGATTATTTCACATATTAATCATCAGGCTTTGATTATTCAGCTTTTGCACCGTCTCAGTCTCTGTCCGGCACGGGTAAAATAATTATAATGCTGAAGGGTGAGGTACTCACCTTCATATTTCTTAATTAAATAACTTATAAAGTCATTTTCAAACCGTGTGTGAGATCTAATTTCACAAACGGCGTGAGTGAATCACCGCGCGCTCTCTCTTTCTCTCTCAAAATACAATTTATTAATCTAATGATTTTAAAACTAAAAATCGTTGATTATTTCACATATTAATCATCAGGCTTTGATTATTCAGCTTTTGCACCGTCTCAGTCTCTGTCCGGCACGGGTAAAATAATTATAATGCTGAAGGGTGAGGTACTCACCTTCATATTTCTTAATTAAATAACTTATAAAGTCATTTTCAAACCGTGTGTGAGATCTAATGCGCGCTCTCTCTTTCTCTCTCAAAATACGCAAATGTATTTAAATCACCACATCGCGTCTGTCTATAAGCGAGCTGCATGCTGCACAGTTGACACAGGAATTGTCACTTGCACTATCGAGGCAGTGTCATATCGTCACTAAAGTTTATAAATTGCATTACTTTATAATTCTTGCCAGTGTTTAACCATTCAGCGCTCGCACACTCTCCTGGAGACCGTGCGCTCATGCACACTCGCAGCGCACACACATAATGCCAGGTTCACATTATTCTGTTTGCAGTGCATACGTGGTGCGTATTTTTTCCGCGCTCATGTTAACAGATTAAAGCTATCACTGCACATGGTTGTGGTCCAGCAGTGTGTTCAGAAGCGGTGCGTCTGCAGCAGTGCAGAGATAATTTCCGCACCGAGTCTATTGCTGCGCTGCAAGTGTTGAATTAAAGTGACCATGCATTGTTTGCAGTAAATATGAACATGGATTGACACGAAAATGTAGTAATTACACCATAAATGCACATAATTAAAGTCTACTGTGTTTCAGTCAACACATATGGCTTTTTGGCTAGGTTTAAAGGGAAAGAGCACTTTTAGATAAACAAGGCAATAATAGATGGCACTCGTGGAGGTAGGAAAACAAAGTTCTTTATGAACCGCATGATTGTTTATAATAAAGATTTCAATGCAAAAGGAGAGGCAGTAGAGATGACTATTTCTGTCAGTGGTAAGTTTGTGATAACGTAAGAAATGTAGTTTAAATGTTTTGCCACTTGCTTGAGCAACTTAATATATAAATCTAGAAGTAAATGCAAAAGTAAAAAGTATTGAATAATGTGTTGCTTATATTTATTGTTTAAACATGTCTGTGAAAGATTGAATTACTGTACTGTGTAAAAAAAGAATTGCAATGCTGAAAAAGGATTTTCAGTGACAATGTTAGGATTTGAAATCAAAATAATGGATAAATGTTGTGTTTGTGGTAAACAGCCACGGATCCCCGCTCACAAGAGTCACCTAAGAGGGGAATTCCCCCCATTTTCAAAAATGAAATTCAGGCCCTGAATAAATGTCTAAAAATCCTGATTGGAGTATCACTATAAATCGTTATAAATGATAAAAAGAAGGCTTTAAAAAGATCGGTATCGGCAGATACTGCTTTCTGTGATCGGCCTTAAAAATCCTGATTGGAGCACCCCTAGTTTCCGTCCTTAATATATAAATAATATTAAAATAACAGGTTTGCACTTTGTTAATTATGATAAAAGCTGTCATTCGAGTGTAGGAAATGCGGTGCGATGGCGAGGTCTTTGCAGAAATGTTATTGACTATAATGCTGAGTGCTGCAACCTTTTATGCAATGAGAGTAGATCTAAATCCATTGTTATAAACAACACTTTAAAGGATTAGTTCTCAACAGCTGTGATGGTAAAGACATTGTGAAAGATTTCAGAAGAGTTCCACCTGTAATACTAATTTAATACACGTTATACAAAAACAGCAGTCAGCATTTACATTGAAGTCTTGAAGGAGATGCACCCATTTAAAGAGTATTCAAATAATGAAACACCAATGTAAAAGTCCTACTAACATTGCAAGTTCACCTCAGGAAATATAAAAAAATATGCAGTTCATGACCTTTTTAACTGGTGGTTTTGCAATGAAATTTGTATTTCGTTAAATCTTTTCTTTTCATGTGCTTTCCCTTTACAGCTGGATCAGTTGTTATGTGGCAGTAAGTCAGAGTCCTGGGATGTGAAGACACTAATGGAGTGCTGCAGACCGGACCACGGCTACACACATGACAGGTATAAAGTCATGCCTGCATCGGCTGGAATACACTATGGGACTTTTGCCCTGATTTGCAGTCTGAAGGAGTCGACACTAGTTGATGCTGGTTGACCAAAGTCAAAGCCAGTCTGCAGATATTGGCCAGAAAATCAACTAGTGTACGATGGGCACACACTATATTTGACCCTGGACCACAAAACCAGTCATACGGGTCAATTTTTTTAAATTGAGATTTATACATCATCTGAAAGCTTTCGATTGATGTATGATTTGTTAGGACAGGACGATATTTGGCTGAGATACAACTATTTGAAATCTGGAATCTGAGGATGCAAAAAAAACAAAATATTGAGAAAATCGCCTTTAAAGTTGTCCAAATTAAGTTCTTAGCAATGCATATTACTAATCAAAAATTAAGTGTTAATATATTTAGGAAATGTACAAAATATCTTCATGGAACATGATCTTTACTTGATATCCTAATGATTTTTGGCATAAAAGAAAAATCAATCATTTTGACCCATACAATGTATTTTTGGCTATTGCTACAAATAAGCGACTTAAGACTGGTTTTGTGGTCCAGGGTCACATATTTTTTAGCCGTTTATTGAGTGTGAGCTGTATCGATACTCGTATCGTCAAATCTCTGTGACGATACATCGTCGTACCGATATTTTGAACACAGCACTAGTGAATATACTCTATGCACTTTTCTGAGAAAAAATAAAACTACAAATAAACAAAAAAAAAATCCTCAAAGCATAGGGTTACATAGGTGTTGCTAGGACTTTTCGGTCTTCAGAGGGATTCAAAACGCCTCACAACAAATATTAAGCCTCATTCTGTCCAGTTTAGCAATTATAAGCCAATTTTAGAAGACATTGTTTTTATTTGTCATGTGTCTCCTAGCAGTGTTTCTCTGTGAGCTTACATTTAGAGCAGGGATCCTCAAATCTGGCCCACGAGATCCACTTTCCTGCAGAGTTTAGCTCTAACCCTAATCAAACACACCTGAGCATGCTAATCAATGTCTTCAGGATCATTACACAGGTAGGTGAGTTTGATCAGGGTTGGAGCTAAACTCTGCAGCGCATTGGCCCTCCAAGGCAAGATTTGAGGAACCCTGATTTAGAGTGTCTTGATCTGGGGTAGTGTGTGAGCCTTAGTGTACGTTGACTAGTTTTTCTCTGTGACCATTTACCAAGTTGGCAAGTGTTTGATGCCTTGTGTTTTAAAATCTGAACATATTTTCATGTTGTGTACTGTATTCCAGCCTAACCAAAAACCAATAGATGCTTAATCACAACATGCATTATAGTCGCGTAACTTTCCCGGCTGTATAAATGACAGAAATGTTGTTGTGTGTCTGTAGCCGTGCAGTGCGGTTCTTGTTTGAGGTGCTGAGCAGTTTTGATGCAGAGCAGCAGAGACTTTTCCTGCAGTTTGTCACAGGCAGCCCCAGACTTCCTGTCGGAGGTGAGGAACCATTTCTATCCACAGAGTATAAGCCATCAGGAAGATGTTCTCATGTAACGTGTCTGTGTTTTCTTCTCAGGATTCCGGAGTTTAAACCCTCCCCTCACTATCGTTCGGAAGACGTTCGAGTTGACGGAGAACCCGGACGACTTCCTTCCGTCGGTGATGACGTGTGTGAACTACCTGAAACTGCCGGATTACTCCAGCATCGAGATCATGCGCGAGAAACTGTTGATTGCTGCGCGCGAGGGCCAGCAGTCTTTCCATCTGTCTTGATCTCACCTCCTGCACCCTCTCACTCAAAATGGCCTTCAATCAACTCACTGCAGAACCACACAAATCGTGACTTCTTCCTCTTTTGTTTTTTCCCCCTGCCCTTTTTCTTTTCTTTTTGAAAACACCCCCATTGAGGCAAAATATGTACAGCCTACTTGTTTAAAGAAAAGCAGCTTGCAGAAACTAAACGATAGAACATAAGAGACTTCCTTTTGACTCCTAACCAGGAGGAAAGGGTATTATGCGACTCATCAGATTAAAAAATAAAAGACCGAGAGAGAGAGAGAGAAAACATTTAAAAAAGAAACACTTCGGAGCAGATTATAAAAATATATCAGTAGTTGAGAGATGTTCAAGCCGAAAAAAAGAGGAGTAAACCTGGGTGACATTTGTGACATGATGCATCAAGAAAAAAAGGGATGTTTTTTGTTGTTTTGTTTTTCTCTCCTGGTGAATGACATCTTCACTGTGTGTTCCTGTTGGGGAGGGGGCATCCATCAACCCGGCGAGGGTTCCTATAGCTCCAAAGATCATTTGTACAGACAAACATTTGCAGATTTTGCTTATACGACACATTTGATAGAATAGCTGTGTGCTCTCCTGCCCAGTTTCCCCTCTGTTCTGTATTAAACCCCCGAAAGTCTTGTTACGTTTTGGTTCCACTTTAATTTCTCTCTCTCCTCTTGTCACTTTCTTCCTTTTTATTTGAGAGAATTTTGAATGTGTAAGAGAGTTCCAGTTGGTTGAATGCGGGTGGTGTTGGAAGTGTAGTATCTTTATTATATATTATTATTATTTGTTTTTGTTTTTTTTTAACCCAAGTTGAAATAGTTTTCTGGCCGACATTTCTCATAAAGTGTCAGCTCCGTGTTAAAAAAAGATGTATCCATTGTGTTGGATGAATAGACTCCTATATGGTTATAGTAGTGTGCCTCTGCTGGACTTTTGGGGACTTAAGGTCTTAATGATGGGCCTGCTGAAGTTGCTTGGCTGGTGAAGCCAGGCTTTAATCCCATAATGTAGCTGAGCACAAGAAATTCATTTAAAAGAATTGGCTGGTCTTATTTTATGGTTTCATGGCCAGATAGCATTTCAAAAAAATAATTAAAAAAAGTTCATTAAATAAAATAAAGTTTATATGCAGTTTTCACACCCGGTTTGAGGTGGGACCGTCTACCTTTTTGTCTTTTTTTTTTTTCTCTATTGTTTCTTTAATTTTTTTTCCCCCTCTTGCTGTAGTTTATTTTTGCACTGCTGGCTTGGAACAAACCGTGGTGTGCACTGCAGTCTGTGGCCAGGAGGAGGTGCTGCTGTGCGCCCTCCTGTCCTCATTGTTCATGTGCTGGTTTCTAAGATCTGCAATAATTTACTGCATCAGGTTCATGTTTTTACCTGAACATAAATAAAGTAATTGTTTGACTCAGTCTGTCCTTTTATTGACCAAGCTCCAGTTTGTGTTGGTTAAAGTCCAAAATTAACATTGTCAAGGGTCAAAAACAAATGAGTAGTTGCCTTCAGTCACTATAAAAGTCTACTACCGAGTATGACTTAATCAGTACCCTGATGAAATCCCTCAATTTAGCTAGTTATAGATATAGCACAAATGTGTAAATGCAATTCACTGGCAGTATTTGAGCTATGATTATTGGCTTCCATGTGGGCTACATTTTATTTGGGGAGGGTGTGCGTTTAAAATGCCAGCAAAAGCAGTGCTTGGACGACTACTGACGGCACCCATTCACTGCAGAGAATCCACTGGTGAGCAAGTGATGTAATGGTAAACAGTGTTGGGGAAAGTTACTTTTAAAAGTAATGCATTACAATAGTGCATTACTCCATAAAAAAGTAACTAATTACGTTACTTAGTTACTTTTCATGGAAAGTAATGTGTTGCGTTACTTTTTAAATCTGGACAGGGCTTGCTTGTTTCGTTTTAGGTAGGCGTGGCTGACTCTTAACTTTTATAAAGCATATCTCTTTGGATTTGAGACTTTAGTCTCTGCAACTTTACAGATCTTCTTTATGCACCAAGAGCTTGTAACACGAGAAAGGACAAATTTAAAAATCGCATCATATGACCCCTTTAATAGTAAAAATGTGCACATTTGAAATAAAATGACAATTCAGCTCAATATAAATACAGCCGAAATGCAACAACAGTGTTTGAGCTACGCATATTTAGTGATCAACAAAATCAAAATGCGTTGTTGATCTGTTTTGATTGTTCATCAGTTCCAGTCCTGTCAAAAGTTTGCGAAAATCCTAGTAAAACTAATCTGGTAAAGGTTTTACCAGACAAATAAGATTCATTCACAAATAATTTTAATGTTATTTTTATGTATTAACCCACTTATATTCACAATACTTACACCAATTCCTCCAAAAGATGTACAGGTTGTGATTCTGGTTGCTGAATGAGGAATGGGACTCATTTAATAGATTCACAGAAACTGATGTATATTTCTCAAGCTATCAACTTTTGTAGACTAGATGGTTTTGATTAGAGCTTTCTCTCTTCATCTTCCAACTTACAAATGTATTTTCATCAACTGTCTCTGTAAGTTTCCTCGAAATATTATAGATTTAATCACAAATATAATCAAGCAAAAATTGTATTAGAGTAAATATAGTAAACAATAAATTAATATCTCAATGTGAGTGTTTAAGTTTTGGAGGAAAGGGAAATGATAAACCTAGAATAACTTTATATTTATTCTGACTTTTGTAAAGGTTTTATAACGTGAATCAATCATTCAAAATGTGTTTTCTCACACTGACATGTTTAGACTGAGTCATAACAATCTCATTTAATATATCATACATGGATATTATAACCAGTGCTTGATTTAAAAAAGAAAATTCTTATATTCAATGGATTTGTAAAACATTTTCTATGCCTTTATCATCCCCCGCCCCACAAATGAATTATTGCATGTCTAAAACGGATGCAAAAATGACCTGAACAAAGATAAATCAATCAATAAAACGGTGTCAATATGTTCCTCAACGTTTTAATGAACTTGTTTACCAAGGAAACATTCAGACTGACATCATATGAAATACAATGTGTTTAACAAGAAAAAAATCAAGGTTAATATATTATAAGCATTGTTTCTTTAATTTTGTGAAATTATGCTAAAAGATTCAGAATATTAAGTAATTGTGTGTTTAGGAAACATAGAGTCAGATAGCCTAAGAAAGACAAAGGAATCAGTGTAATACCCACCACATAATGTTATTAAACACAATGCATCATTTGATATGTGGTGGAGATGCTGAAGGTTTTCAGGGGGGAAGGTCCCCTGCGGGGCCTCAGAAATGCACCTGTTGCTAAATGTAACAGCACATGTTCTGACCACACGGCGGAGGAACGGCCGCCTACAGCTCTCCGCCGACTGGAAATAAAACTGCGTCCTGTGGGAGAAGTTGGTAGAAACAGCGAGCATCTCGCTTTGGACTCTTCTGAAAACCAACATTTCGCGTTCTCGTTTTTAATATCAGACGCACTGGTGAACAGAAAACGGGTGAGTGACCTTGAGTGTTTGGAGAGCCTGTATATGCTCATGATGCTTGGGGAAATGTGTTTTGACATCAGCTGGTCCCAGCTAAAGTTGAGAAACCCCACATCCTTCTGCTGACAATCAGATTCAGTGAATGCATGTAGGCTATATCGTTGTGCTCAGAATTGGACAAAGAAGACTAACTGTTGTGGTCGCGGGCACTCTGAATACACAATCACGTGCAAAAGATCTCAATGCAAAATTAATATTAGCCTAAATATAAAAAAAATTTTTTTGCAGATATGGATCATATGCTTATTATAGTTTTAATGCTACATTTGGAGGTGCACACTGTTGATGTCTGTGCTATGTAACGTAACGTCAGTCCTGAAAGATGAATAAGGCACGCATGATCTTGAATTGATGTTGCAAGGCTTCCTCGCGCATTCCACCGATCGTCAGCTTGGCAACGGTTCGTGAATCGAGTCTGGCTTTTTCAACGAATCAATCGATTAAACCGGTTCACGAAACCGATCGGCCCTGAACGAGTTGCTCATGAATCGGACTGGGCAGTTCGTTCACAAATCGGTGCGAATGTGTTCGAGCGGTTCGCGAGTGAACGTGACGGGAAGAAGATTTCTGAGTCTCGTTCAGCAAAATGAACGAATCTGTTTTCGAGTCATTTCGTTCATTTTAGCGAAATATAATTAAAGTGTTACTTCCTTAACAGATCTACTACTTACGCAAACGTTGATCAAACTACAATCAATACAAAAGTGCTATAAGAAACAGAAAAGATTAATTAATTGTCTAAAAGTCTAGGGGTTAGAGTCGTTCGTTCATCACGTGACAGCCCCATAAGCTTTAAAGGAGTCATATGATGTTGCTAAAAAGAACATTATTTTGTGTATTTGGTGTAATGAAATGTGTTCATGCGGTTTAAAGTTCAAAAAACACATTATTTTCCACATACTGTACATTATTGTTTCTCCTCTATGCCCCGCCTTTCTGAAACGCGTCGATTTTTACAAAGCTCATCGGTCTGAAAAAGCGAGGTGTGCTGTGATTGGCCAGCTATCCAGTGCGTTGTGATTGGCCGAATTCCTCAAGCGTGTGACTGAAATGTTACATCCCTCACCATACTGTTGATGCAAATTTCTGTCATGATGGTTCTTTTCCATAACACTGAATGTTTTAACAAAGGAAATAAAGAGTTGGTTATTATTATTAAGTCTCTTTCAGACTGCATAGGGTAAGCTTATGGGGCTGTCACGTGATGAACGAACGACTCAAACCCGAAGACTCGAGAGATGAACTAATCAATTCTCTTTCCGGCTCAGACTGCATAGGTTAAACTTATGGGGCTGTCACGTGATGAAGACTCGAAACAGGTGAACTACTTGACCAATTCCAGTACAGAACCTATAGGATGTTTCGCATGCGCGACTGAACGAATCACTCCCCGAGACGACTCGTTCTTCCCGAGTCACATTAAAGATTTGTTCAAAATGAATGAATCGTTCAAGAACGACCCAACACTAGTGAACGCACCACCAGCTCTTTTCTAGCGAGACTTTCCTGTAACCTAATTCTCGAACCGTTCTTCGCGTTTTCATGAAGAAAAGCAAAGTAGAAGTTAATAACAAAGTAGAAGAAATATTACAACTAAAACTAATTGGAGTAGAGTTGACGACTGTAGCAGTTTTATCGACACACTAAAACTACGACATATGGCTTTATTGCAACTCCACAATAAAAGTAAAATAGCTATGCTTGGATGCTAGATGTTTCGGTTTTATGAATCGAACTGTTCGAAACATACGGAAATGAACTGGATTTCCTAGCACTAGTTTTCGCGGGTATTTCAACGAACATTAAGACTGGGTTGTCCATGCAAGTTCATAGTAAGTGGGCTGATAAAGGCAACCCTCTACACACACCTTGGCAATACAATCGCCATTGGCAAGTAAAAAACTAATATACAGTGGGTACGGAAAGAATTCAGACCCCCTTAAATTTTTCACTCTTTGTTATATTGCAGCCATTTGCTAAAATCATTTAAGTTAATTTTTTTCCTCATTAATGTACACACAGCACCCCATATTGACAGAAAAACACAGATTTGTTGACATTTTTGCAGATTTATTAAAAAAGAAAAACTGAAATATCACATGGTCCTAAGTATTCAGACCACTACTTGACCAATTCCAGTACAGAACCTATAGGATGTTTCGCATGCGCGACTGAACGAATCACTCCCCGAGACGACTCGTTCTTCCCGAGTCACATTAAAGATTTGTTCAAAATGAATGAATCGTTCAAGAACGACCCAACACTAGTGAACGCACCACCAGCTCTTTTCTAGCGAGACTTTCCTGTAACCTAATTCTCGAACCGTTCTTCGCGTTTTCATGAAGAAAAGCAAAGTAGAAGTTAATAACAAAGTAGAAGAAATATTACAACTAAAACTAATTGGAGTAGAGTTGACGACTGTAGCAGTTTTATCGACACACTAAAACTACGACATATGGCTTTATTGCAACTCCACAATAAAAGTAAAATAGCTATGCTTGGATGCTAGATGTTTCGGTTTTATGAATCGAACTGTTCGAAACATACGGAAATGAACTGGATTTCCTATCACTAGTTTTCGCGGGTATTTCAACGAACATTAAGACTGGGTTGTCCATGCAAGTTCATAGTAAGTGGGCTGATAAAGGCAACCCTCTACACACACCTTGGCAATACAATCGCCATTGGCAAGTAAAAAACTAATATACAATGGGTACGGAAAGAATTCAGACCCCCTTAAATTTTTCACTCTTTGTTATATTACTTTCCGTACCCACTGTATATATATATATATATTGCTAACAAAATGGAGGCAGATCTGAATGCCAGTTTGCAGTTAGTGGTGGGGGATTTCTCTCCACTGGATTCACAGCCGACACCCAAGCATGAATAAATGTTTTATTTATTAAGGATGACGACGATGATCAACGGCACTAAACATGCCTAAACAGCGCGCGCGCGCGCAAGAGAGAGAGAGAGAGAGAGACTGCCTGAATGACTGAGCGCGTCCTCCATCAGGTTAAGTCATATTCATGAAAAAAATTAGTTTGCGATGTCCTAAGAGTAATGTTGACGTAATATCCTAATATCTTTTCAATGTTTAGGGGTATCGTACTCCCTCATGACTGGTGTCAGTGCTATAAATTGAAGCATCAGCTTCAGCTTTTCCTCGTCGTTTATCCCAGCGTTTACCCCTCACGTCACTAGCTCCGCCCTTGCGCCATAGCTCGTGACCGGAAGAGCAGAGGAGTCGTTTTGAGGGGGAGGGGAGGTTAACTTTTTTGATTAAAGATTGAGGGCACATGAAAAAAATAATGACGTGCACGGATAAATTATTTATAATAAACACTGCAGTATTCCATTAAAAAATAAGAATTTTCCATTTTGATTTCATGGTGACTTTAAGTTCTCTACAACTTACCAAACTTTGTGTGTGAAGAATGAGAGGAAGCACTCAGGGCAGAAGTGGCATCCATATTTACCTGCAGTGCTCATGTAGCCTTAGACAATTCTGAGCTGTATCATGTTTTCCCATATTTGTTCCCATGCCAAAGCTGGAACTTGTCTGTTTAGCCATAATAGTGTTGTGTGGATGTGTGTGCAGGAATGAGGCCATTGCAAGGAATGTGTGTGAGTATCTGTACTTCATGTGCAGTATATGAGTTGCTAACAACTTCCAGCATTGTTCCTGTCATCCACTCCTGTACAGCAGCTGCAGTACTGCAGGCCATAAATAATGCAACATCTCTGCTAGCTGTTCATGCTGATTCCTTCATGAGCATATTTAGCAAATTACAATGTTCTCTTTTTTTGTGGAGCTCCTGTGTAGTTCAGTGTAGTGCATGTCTTCCTGACACTTTTCTGCCGCATCTGCATAATGAGATAATGTAAAGCAAACATTGCTCGCATGCCAGCATGTGTGACCCACTTTGCAACAAAAATGTGTGAAAGGGTAAGGATCAACATGTGCCTATGTGCCTGTTTATTCTGCACAGAAATTAGAAATTATTTTTATAAGAATCATATTATTATAAGAAGTATATTTTGATGAAATATTAAATTTTAGGATACTCCTAAATTTTAAGATACTTTTTGACATTATTAGCATTATCCTAATTAAACTTATTACTGTACTGTGAGCCAATTATAGGCAGTTATTGTAATGTGTTTTATTTACATTTTAATGTAGTATATGTTGTATTGCTTTTAATTAATGTTTTTGTATTTTTGTTTGTAAAAAGCAATAGGATATATCGGCCGATATTTGGCATTTTTCAAATTTTCAAATTCACAAGACAGCACACACAAACACGAACACATGCTGAAATGAGTGCTGTGCCTGCCTGTGATGAGGAGATTGTGAATAAAGAATGAATATTAGTCGAATTTAAAATAAACATTTGCATTTGAATGTTAGGAGTGTCATCAATGGCGCGCGAGATGTGGTGATGATGATGTAAG
This sequence comes from Sinocyclocheilus grahami, assembly GCF_001515645.1. NCBI lineage: Eukaryota > Metazoa > Chordata > Actinopteri > Cypriniformes > Cyprinidae > Sinocyclocheilus > Sinocyclocheilus grahami. The sequence goes on along the minus strand of NW_015505800.1, from coordinate 473,019 downwards.
TGACGTTATTGCATTTGAATGTCGCTGCTGCTGTGTTATTCATTCAAAATATTAGAGAAATATAGAAGCTCGATGCGGAGAAGATCTTATTTGGGTTCAAACCGAAACCAAGCCATTCACACAGATGCATATTCAGCGCATTTATTAGACGGACAAAATGACTGCTGCACTCGCTTCTCACAGAAGAGAAAGCCATGCGAAGTTAAAGGGATAGTTCACCCAAAAATGAAAATGTGATGTTTATCTGCTTACCCCCAGGGCATCCAAGATGTAGGTGACTTTGTTTCTTCAGTAGAACACAAACGGAGATCTTTAGCTCCAGCCGTTGCAGTCTATCAGTCTTATAATGCATGGCAATGGTAACAAAATCTATGAGAGCAAAAAAAACATGCACAGACAAATCCAAATTAAACCCTGCAGCTCGTGATGACACATTGATGTCCTAAGACACGAAACGATCGGTTTGTGCGAGAAACCGAACAGTATTTATATCATATTTTACCTCTAATACACCACTATATCCAACTGCTTTGAACACGCGCACGGCATCCGGTGCGTGAGGTGTGTACGCGCTCTGGCATTTCAGGGCCCTATTAATGTTAAAATTCTGGTACGTTTTTTAAATTGTTAAAATTTTCCAAATTCAACTGATTAGACACCGTTTTTGATTGTAAAAAAAATAATTTATTAAACCATTAAAAATGTGAAGAATACAAACAGAAAATGGCAAACTTGGGAAAAATAAAACTAAAAAGTTATTAGTTGTATCTTACATGACTAGCTTACATTTTACTTTAATCCTCATCCTCTTTTCTCCAAAACAAATCTAAATCAACAAAAACAACGAAAGCAGTTGCAGGATGGTCTCGGCTACAGGTCTCAGCTCTGCTCCAAATATCTGACCTTGAGGGGTATAATTTCAAGGACAATTCTCTGGCGGGCTGCATTGGTTTGATTGCGATGGTGAAGGAATGTATGAATGGGCACTTTGCTCCCACCCTCAGCCCTGCCACACAAAGCCTCTCTTTGACCGGGAGCCTGGAAGAAAACCCACTCCCACCCTGTCTGGGACGGCATACACAAACCGTGTGTTGTGATCAGACACTGTGGTGTGTGGGGCGGGATGGAGAGAGACCGGGGGAATTTGTATAATGGGATGATCATACGGATGTTCTATCTGCTCTCGGCAGCCTGAGCGTCTCCATAAGGGGACTGTGATCAACAGGTGCCCATTACTGCAGTAGAGGAGGGGGACAAGAATACAAAAGACTCAATGTTAGGCAGTCTCTCTCCCCGACTGGTTATATTTAGTTAGTGATTTTTATAAAGGTTAAACTCCCAAGCAATCAATGGTCATTAACATGACATGCTCTGCCTTTCTACATTCTCCCGAAGTATAGGTGATTTTCCTCTGGGCTATGCTGAGTGGATGCTAACTTGCTTGGTAGTTGCTAGGTGTTAGTTTGGGTGTTCTGGATTGTTTCCAGGGGCCAGTTGCACCAGCTGTGCGAAAGTTACAACTTAGCCTAGTTGCGACATAAATTAATGCAAAGTTATGACGCAATACTAAATATTTTTCTTTGCACCATTAAACTTAGCTAAATATCTTAATAAATGAATATAATTTCTTATGTCTTTTTTTGTATCAGTATTTACATACTGCTATTAATTTCATTACAGATTCTGAATGTTTTTCTGTAAAATCGTTAATGATTTTTATAGAGAACTTATTTATTCATAGGCTATTATACCAAAAGAGTTGTAAAGTCCAATGTATCAAATATGATACTCAAAATATGCTACTTTATATATATATATATATATATATGTATATATATATTGGTCTAAAGGTAAAAAAAAAAAATCGGACTATTATTTTATATGTCAGTCTTTACAAGGTTAAAAAAGTACACAAGTCAACTTTTAAATATTTGTCGTGCATCAGTCTGTGTAGAAGTGCTTTGCTTTTCCTTCTAGCAGTTTGCATGTGTTGGCATTGTATCATAGTGCATGCATGTGTGCATTGAAGCATGTGTATGCCAGCATGTTTTTAAAGACTGCATTCCAGAGATTGCCGAGCCGTAACCTGGAGATTAATTGTAACTGGGTTGTGACTGGGTGATTGTTTAAGAGACCAGACCCAGTGACCTGCTTTCTGTCCAACACAAGCAGAGCTATCCGGTTACAAACCAGGGTGTCATCATGTGTTTGTGCATTTAGACTAGTTTTTGCTTTTTATAGTTTTTGCTCTTATGGCAATTTGACCATTCATTACAGACTTATGAAACCCAATAAAAGATTAAAGGCCCATTCACGCCAAGAACAACAACTATAACTACGGTATATTAGCATCAAGCACAGTAACATTATGTTTATTATAAACATGCTGCAGTTGTGTCATCTGCTGCTTTAAATGCACAAGCTCTTAAAGGTTGGGTGAATTCTGATTGGCTGTCAATATTTAAACTTCAATCCAGAAAAAATAAAACAGATTTTCTGAGGAAAAAAAGGCCCCTATTATTGTAAAATACATTTTAGGAATTCAATTTATTAGGCATGCTTTTTTTTTGCTTTTTTGAATTAAAATGTAATTCGACCATTAAAACGGAATCCAGAAAAATTAAAACAGAAAACCTGAATTTGGGAAAAAAATAAAACAATTCATAGGGCCCTAAAATTTAATTTTTATTAGACTTTTAATTAATAGTTTTTGATCACCAAAATATACCCATCGAAAAAAAGAATACAAATTTCATAGGGCACTAAATATCTGTCAGTTGTCACATTTTTACTGTCACATTTATACCATCATAAATCTCAGCTTACAAATGAAACATGAACAAGTGGGTTAAAAGCATTTTTGTGGAGCGAGACAAGTGTAATTGCTACATAAGCAGTTGGACAATGTATTTTCTCAGTTTTAAATAGAAGCTGACAGACTAGGAGCCTGTTGTGCTTGCTCAGATAAAGTCATTGGGATTCTATTTGAGTATTAGTGGTTTGGTCAGACCTCCGCAGGGTCCCTGAGCATTCTTGCTGTGGTATCCTAGCGATGCTCAGCTCTGGAATGCGAGGACGGGTGTGAAGTGCATCTGTGTTGTCACCTCCTCAGCGACTCTGACTTACCATTGGGTGCCTGCCTCATAATGCCTTCTGATTGGCAGAACCTATGATCCGTTTGGATCACTGACTGATGAAAGAACAAACAAGAGGCCCACGACAGGCATCTTTCTTTCTAAAGTTGTATTTTTTTATTGCCAGATTGTTGTTCATTGCTGAGTCTTGCATTGGGCTGAGTGTCATTCAAAAATATTCAATATTGATACCGATACCGATATCTTTTTTCGATACCAATTTTTATGAAATTTGTTTTAACAAGATTACATTACACGTTACCTCAAAAAAAAAAAAACTTTCGTTTTTTTCAGCTTGTTGACGTTTCTCAGACTCAAAATCTCATCTCCTGAGCCACTGCACAAAGGAACAAAATGTAATCAACACAATACATCAGTTCAAAATGGTGTATCTTTTAGGGTGTGTTTACACTACTGCATTTTCGACTTACCATTGGGTGCCTGCCTCATAATGCCTTCTGATTGGCAGAACCTATGATCCGTTTGGATCACTGACTGATGAAAGAACAAACAAGAGGCCCACGACAGGCATCTTTCTTTCTAAAGTTGTATTTTTTTTATTGCCAGATTGTTGTTCATTGCTGAGTCTTGCATTGGGCTGAGTGTCATTCAAAAATATTCAATATTGATACCGATACCGATATCTTTTTTCGATACCAATTTTTATGAAATTTGTTTTAACAAGATTACATTACACGTTACCTCAAAAAAAAAAATGCTTGTTGACATTTCTCAGACTCAAAATCTCATCTCCTGAGCCACTGCACAAAGGAACAAAATGTAATCAACACAATAAATCAGTTCAAAATGGTGTATCTTTTAGGGTGTGTTTACACTACTGCATTTTCATTTTTAAAATGCATAGCACCGACAAAATCATCATTTCTATTAATTTCCCACTGATTTATTGATGAGCATTAGCTGCGTCCAGCGCTGCCTGCCTGTGTTTTCTCTTCGCTGCTCATATGTCAATCATATTACGTGCTCATATCCCACCCTGTCTCCAATGACGAACGTCCATTACACTTCCTCTTCAGTTCTGTACATAAGAAACCCAGAAAAAACAAATGAAACCGTTAAGGAAAGCTGCATGGTTTATCTAACCAAGATAAACTAATGAACGATCAATCTGCATGATACAAGCTGAGTAAAATAGATACAATAGCCCTTCCTGAGACATGACTGAACACATCCATGTTTGCATGTTCAAGAGTTTGAGACTGAACGTGTGACATTTTACACTCTTTAATGAGTGATGGAGTCCAGCAGGTACGGGTTTAACACATTACAGATTAACAGAGGTTTAGCTTCACTCCGAGGAAAACACTGGCAGAATTGTTTTCTGAGAACATTTTTCTAACAGGAAGCTTGACAGCCCGAAATCCCATCCAGGCTCTCTTTAGAGTCATAAATATTTTTTTTTATGCATACAGAATATTTGAAAGGAATAGTGAAAATGAAAATACTCAATTTTATTTATTCACCTTATTTACTTATTTACCTCGTTTCAAAGTGTTATGCTGTATGAAAACAAAAGGAGAATATTTAAGGTAGCCTTTAAAAAGAGATAAGTATTCAAAAGAGAGAAGTGTTCATTCGTTGCAGGGAGTAGACACACTCAAGCATCATATCACTCACAGTCGTGATGTTGTTCTGAATATCAGGACAGCTGTGGTTACCTGCAGCCTCATGCCTGTGACTGAATCACAGGTGTGCTGTTATATAGTAGCAGCACTCATGCTTGTGTGATGTTTGTTTTGCACTGAAGTTCAAGGAACAAAAAATGGAGGTTGATATTGAAAATATTTTGCTTTTCAGACAGAAAACTTAGTTTTGTATATAATTGCCAAACTAAAGAAGATGGCAAACAAGCGGAGTAATGCAAACAGTGAAAAGTGCTAGCGTTGTTGGACTAAATGTTAGTATTCTTGGAATGCCAATTGTCCAATCCAGGGCCCTATGAAATCTGTATTAATATTATAAATTTCCCCCCAAATTCATTTATTTTTTTCTGTTTACATTTTTTGGGATTCCCTTTCTTTCCCCGTTTTAATTTTTCTGGATTCTGTTTTAATGGAGTAAAGTTTTAGTATTTTTTAAATGATATTTTATTTTATTTCAGTTAAATTTGATTTTATTTCAAGTAACAAAAGTGTTGAAAATCTTTTTTTTAATATATATTTGATAAAATATCTTGATAAAAATATCATATACTCAAATATGTGCAGACAAAAAAAAAATCATACTAATAATTTGGAATTTAATTTTCACATCCAAAAGATGAGGCTGCAAAGAATCAGTGGTCATAATTAATTTTTTCCACTGTACCACAGCAGTACAACACCAATCTTTTTTTTTTTGCGTGTTCCCATCATTTTACTGACAACTGCTTCTCTAATCTCGGGGAGTTCAATGCAGGACTCACAAAGCGCTTGCTCTTGAAAGATGGCTCAGTACCCAGTTTATTTGGATCAGCTGGCTTCACTGAATCACAACCTGTAAGTATGATAAATAATAGATGTTTATATTTTCTATCTAATGTTCAAAATACAGAACTATGGCAATGGCCATATCGTTTCCGACACGCTCTGTACACGGCAGACCAATCACAACAGACTGGGCCATCTGACCAATCAGAGCAGAGTTGGCTCACTGAAAGGAGGGTTTTAGGCTACGTCTACACGAAGCCAGAGCTTTCCCTATCCAATCTTTTTTTCCCCTCGTCTCTTCTTCAAACGAAAGCGAAAAGCGTTTTTTGACATTGCATGCATGTAAACCTATTGTAGGAGACTCCCAAAACAATACAAGAAACCTTAAAAATGGCATAATAGAGACACTTTAAAGAATATCATTTTAGTTTCATAAGTCTAAGTATAACCCTACTGTCCTTAATAAAAAATGTACAAAGATCAATGAACTTTAAATGCAATGATGTCTTTTTCTTTTTGTGTTGTCTCTCACTCCCTCTTTTCCTTCTTGTCTCCTTTTTTCCCTTAATTCATCTTCCTCATAGTTGTCTTCTTCTCTACTTCGTTCCAGTTTGTAGGTGTTAGTCTGATGCATGTATACTGGGTGCATTTCAGGAGCATGTCAAGTCATCGTGGTAACACAGGGCAGGGGCAGCCTGCTCAAGTTTGAGCCTGTCCCAGAATGCACCAGCTGTTCCGTCTAGTGCTGGGACAGAGAGACCTGTCCCGTGCAGGAGACCTCTTCTCTCTGGATGACAGCGAGATTGAAGACTGTCTGTCCCAAGCCCTGGAGGAAATCAAAGTCATATCCTGTTCACCAGTGAGTACTCCGCTCCCAAAATAGTAAATTCATTGCACAACATTCTTAAATGATTTTAAAGGGGTCCATTTATAAAAAAATAAATAAAACATTTCCCCAAAGTTCACCAAGAAATTTACTACAATGTTGTTGTTTTTCATACCAAATGTTTATTTTTGTCTATTTAGTATTTTAATCATAATTCATGTGATCATTTTCTTTTTTGCTTCCTGTCATGCCAGTTACATTATATTTCTTCTGAATCATTGTTAATATACTCATTGTTTTCACCTTAGACTGCAGGATACATTATGTATAGACAAAAAAACAAAAAACAAGAAACATAAACCAAACTGGACCAAGGATAAAAAAAACATTCTTTTAGAAGATAGAACCTCTAGTAAATCTCTTTAGTAAATTTCATGTTATTTGGCATGTCTATTCAGAATTGTAGAAGAATATAGCTGTACAGATCCTGTTGTTTTTTAAACAGAGATTATAGAATTCTCAGAATTTCAACAATCTATGTCATCACAAAAGCAAGAATTCCAAGTACAAGCGATAAATTGAGCAGATGGACCTCAAGAGGCTCATAACAGCATGAATAAGATTGGATATAGTATTCAGACACCTGCAGTGAAAATGCTAGTTCACATTTCACAGTAACTGTTTAGTGTGTAGTTCACATGGATCAAGGTGACATTCATAATATCTTCCATGAGCTACACATCCTACTGTTTGGACCCCCTGTCGGTCACGATGAGGAGAATGATATTAATAGGGATGATTTTCCAGGAATTGTGTTTATAGTAGAGTTTGAAGACGAGCATGGCCTGTTGATGCATCTAGAAGTACGCTTACCACGTTACATGACCGCATCTAACCCAGGTCTTGGTTTGCTGCGTACCCGAAGAGCTCTCAGGGAACTCTTACTGTATCTATGGATACCTGACACTGAATACAATCCTTTGGTCTCCATGCTGACCTGGCAAACAGATGTCTGGGCCGTCACTGTGCATGCTGCGGGTGAATCCTCGACCCTTGGGTTTTATCCTTTGCATACTAATAACCCACCAGCAGCACGTGGGGAGATACCTATGGATGACGAACAGCCTGGACCTTCTCACCAGGTCAACCATGAGGCCAGTCCTGGAGGATCCAGGGCACCTGCAGACCAAAGCTCAGGTAGTCAGGTTGAGGTTAGACAGGGCGGTAAAAGAAAAAGGAAGACTTCTGGCAGGTCAGAAAGCAGAGAATGGCAAAGGAGGAGATCAGACCACCAGACTGATTCTTCTCATGATTCCCTCATCTCTGGGGAATCACTTGGAGGGACATCCACTGATGATGACCAGCTTGCACTTTCTCACCGAGACAACAGAGAGGCCAAAGCTGGAGGATCAAGAGAACTTACTGACCAGAGCAGCCAGGATGAGTTGAGGCAGGGTGGTAAACGAAAAAGGAAGACTTCTGGATAGTAATTGAGAAGTTATACAAGATAATTATAATATGTATAATAATAATAATGAGAAGTACATTTTAGTATACAATAGAAATATATTTCTGTCATAATTTCTTCAAGTTAAACCAAACTTTTATTTTTGCAAAGATAGAGTTTCTGTGTTTAGTTGATGGGAGTTTTTTTTATTATTAAATGGTGAAAAGCTTGTGAAGTGAATCTCAGAACAGCTGTGGAGATGAAGTTCATATGGACTGTCCTCATATATTGGGATGCTGAAAACTCCATGAGCGTTACGCGTGATTGTGTTTGTCATAGACGAAACCTCGCCACTTATTCACACAGAGACATGCAGACTTAAAATGAACATGCACTGACTGGCTGTTGTTGCATTTACTTCTGTTGTGTGATAGTCTGTTAGAATAATCCATATTGATTAAAAATGACCAGAGCTTATGCGTTATCATTATCAACATACATTTTATTGCAATCTCGAGCCCTACTTATGTGCATTTGAAAATGCAACAATCGGTAGATTTGTAATGAGAATCAATTATAAATCTATTTAATAAATCTAATAATATTATTGTTGTAACCAAACACAGCTTTGGACCCAAGAGCAGAACACATTGCAAATCAAATTAATTTATTGCGTTAATTCAAGAAACTAAAGTAATTGAGAAGTTATACAAGATAATTATAATATGTATAATAATAATAATGAGAAGTACATTTTAGTATACAATAGAAATATATTTCTGTCATAATTTCTTCAAGTTAAACCAAACTTTTATTTTTGCAAAGATAGAGTTTCTGTGTTTAGTTGATGGGAGTTTTTTTTATTATTAAATGGTGAAAAGCTTGTGAAGTGAATCTCAGAACAGCTGTGGAGATGAAGTTCATATGGACTGTCCTCATATATTGGGATGCTGAAAACTCCATGAGCGTTACGCGTGATTGTGTTTGTCATAGACGAAACCTCACCACTTATTCACACAGAGACATGCAGACTTAAAATGAACATGCACTGACTGGCTGTTGTTGCATTTACTTCTGTTGTGTGATAGTCTGTTAGAATAATCCATATTGATTAAAAATGACCAGAGCTTATGCGTTATCATTATCAACATACATTTTATTGCAATCTCGAGCCCTACTTATAATGTGCATTTGAAAATGCAACAAGTGGTAGATTTGTAATGAGAATCAATTATAAATCTATTTAATAAATCTAATAATATTATTGTTGTAACCAAACACAGCTTTGGACCCAAGAGCAGAACACTTTGCAAATCAAATTAATTTATTGGCAAAAAAAAAAAAAAAAAACGTAATCCATCTCTAATTTGCTGTTGAAGATTGTTGTTGAGGTGAGCTGGAAACTAAACAGGCCAGAGATACACTGGTAGAGCTGAGTGAGTAGTTTGTTGATCGGGCGTAGCAGGCAGAATGCAGGTGGAGTGAGGTCTAAATCACAGGAGAAACCGAATTAGAACTCCAACAAAACACAGAACTGGTGTAAAGACACTGGGAGGCCTTAGCACAGTACCACATACGCAGACTGAATGACCTGGCAGAGAATGGTTGAAGACCCAGGGTTTAAATACTGGAGGCAGACGAGTTGATTGGCCGCAGGTGATTCACATTCAGCAATCAGCCACAGAGAGGCATGTATAGCCATGCCCAGGATACACAAACTCACACAGACACACAAAAAAGGAAAAACACTACTAGCCAAAAAGTCCAAATCCCTAACAAAAATAGACATATTCAGTGGAAAGTAACAAGCTTTACTTCCTGTTTGTCCTTAGCTGATCACATGCCTTGTTGATGTTATGCTGTTAAAGTGAAGTTAGAGAGCATATGGCATGTTCTAGCTGATCACTGACGCTGTCAGCACTGCATATCTGAATAATTTGAATAAGGTGACCCCTCATTTCCACACTTTTAAATTTAAATGAGAGAACTTCTGAAGGAATGTTGGTGTCACTGAGCGTGATAAAGCCAGTTCCTCTTGCCTCATTGGGCTTCTTTGTTCTGGCTGGCTTTTGTAAACAGATTTGGGCTCATCCAGCATCTCAGGGGTAGCCTTCTCTCATTCTCTCTTCTCTTGTATTTCTCTCTCCAGGGCCTACAGTGTCCTCCTTTCCACAGTCACTGGCATAACATTATCATTCCGAACATGCCACACCACAAAGATGAAAATATTTGCTACATAACATTCTAGTTTAAAGATACCTCATGCTTTCAGAACTCTAAATAAAGCTGTTTGCATGTAAATACCCTGTAGCTTAACAAACAGTCAGTGGATGGATGTCAGTCCATAAATGTTTTATATATTACATAACCATGTAAGAAGACCTATTCACTGGATTTTGAAATAAAGAAACTTGATCTTATTTTATTTTTTGATTGAAACATTATGGATGCAAACCAAAACATAAGATTTATAGTAAATGAATGATAAATCTTGTATCAGTGCAAAACAACTTCATGTTGTATAATAAAGAGGTAAAAACAGTAATACACTATAAATCTGTTTGAATGAGCCACATTCAGAGTATTGCAAAATATTAAATATATCCAGATCTGTGAAGGTGTGACCGCGCATCAGCTTGGTAACTGGAAACGGCCTACAGTTACACATGGTGTGGTCAAACTAAATTGCTCCCATTTTAATCAAAGCAGTTTGCAAGAGTCGACTATATTTTTCATTTAGGTGTCAGATTTTATAAAATCAAAACTGGATATATACCTTAATATAAATAGCATTGCAGAATTTCTGCTGTCACACAATATATGGCACAGATTTCATCCAAAACATAAGATTTATAGTAAATGAATGATAAATCTTGTATCAGTGCAAAACAACTTCATGTTGTATAATAAAGAGGTAAAAACAGTAATACACTATAAATCTGTTTGAATGAGCCACATTCAGAGTATTGCAAAATATTAAATATATCCAGATCTGTGAAGGTGTGACCGCGCATCAGCTTGGTAACTGGAAACGGCCTACAGTTACACATGGTGTGGTCAAACTAAATTGCTCCCATTTTAATCAAAGCAGTTTGCAAGAGTCGACTATATTTTTCATTTAGGTGTCAGATTTTATAAAATCAAAACATGGATATATACCTTAATATAAATAGCATTGCAGAATTTCTGCTGTCACACAATATATGGCACAGATTTCATTTGCACCTGAAAATTTGCAACATGTAACAGAGTCTTAAATGCATTCAGTTATGTGATTTGTGATTGGTTGCAGGACTACTTGACCAATGACAATGACCAAGCGGTGGTGGAGATCTGCATCACACGCATCACTACAGCCATTAGGGAAACAGGTTCGATTGAGAGGCACGGAGCAGCTCTTGTGTCACTATGGGAGTCTTGTCTCGAGCATAACCTCCAGCCTCAGGGCAAAGACGAAGACACACCCCATGCCAAGATCGCCTCCGACATCACCAGCTGCATCTTGCAGGTAGGAGCAACACTTAAGGGCCAAAGCACACAAATGACCCTAAATGATTTCCCTACATTTATAAACATAACAGCAGATTCCTCACATTAATAGTCAGGGTACAGCTGGTCCAAAAAGTGTCCACGCAGCCCAAACATAAACATAAAAAGAAAAATGTGTGATGTCAATGGATTTGCTAACAAATTACTGATAAGGAGGTTTATTTTCTAATTTACACACCTGTACTTTACTACACAGCCTTATTATCATATAATGCATACACTTCGACTCACTAGTGCATTTTATTTGTGTAAAAATGAAGTGCCTATCTCTCCTTGGATGCCACCAGAGTTTCAAGTTAAAAATTTTGTTCCATCATCATACTGTACATCAGAGTTAAAATGACTGAGTTGAATGGTACACAGTTTGAAATTTTGAAATCCGAACCATTGACATACATAGATCAAATTTAGTTTTTTCCTTCTTGAAATTTTCACAATTGTTAACATTTTAAATATAAAATGTATATATTTTTTATGTTGTTTATATTTATACTGTATATATATGTATGTATGTACAATTGTACGCTATAATTTGTCTTAAATGGCAAAGAACTAGTTAGAACGAGTACATTTGTCATCTTTCTCTCTTCTGACTGGCATAATTGATCTCTTGGATAGCCGTAGCGAAACCCACCTTTTTTTTCTTTTACTATTGGAGCAATTGAAAATGCAAAAATCATATTTGCTGTTGTCTCCCGTTCACTGCTTTAAATATTTACCCACTTATGATACTCTCGAATACCCAGACCTTCAGACTGATGGCAGAAGGTCTGGACTCCATCTCAAATTTCATTGGCCAAGATCCGCCCAAGAGGCCGTCTGAAAGACATGTAAAGCAACCAGTCACGGTTTGTTTTGTTCAGCGTCATGTTTAGGGGTGTAAAAATGTAAAGTCGTTGTCTCTGCAATAACAGAAATAATACAATTTTTTCAGAATGGGACAAACACGTCTCCTGGACATTCTGTAAAAATCAACCCATCAGAGGATGACTTCAAAACTCCCAAAGTTTGTCTCATTTTGTGTGTCTTATGCATCGTTCTGACTGGCTGAGACTACAATTATGATGACTTCTGCTTCTGAGAACCCCAGAATTGTGAAAAGGGTCCATATTTGTCAATTCTGAAGCAATAGTTACGCTCAGTCTCAGGGAGTCGAGTGGCATGTCTCAAAATGGAACTGACACGCCTGACAACAGCAATTAGCCATAATCTCTTTTTAATTATTTCTGTTTTAAAAAGATTTTTCACAGGCTTGACACAGTTTCTCCTGCGTCTTTGGATATTTGCTACACTCTCCCTCCAGTGCCTTTATCACATCATTCCATTTAATGACTCCTCCCTCTCTCTCTCTCTCTCTCACACACACACACACACACACACACACTTTCACTTATATAATAAGCCACACATGAATCTTAGAGCAGGGCTTAGAGAGAGGCTGAGCTAGAGTGAAGCATTCTGGGTAGTGGTGAAGATCAGTATTCATTAGAGAACTGCAGCTTGAACAGTCTTATGCCGGAGTTCTTCAGAACTATTTGTGGAAGGGCTCTTTGATCTGAGCAGCAGTTACATATTCAAGTGGGTGTTATATAATTAGCTTGAGTTCTTTGGATGTTGTTTGCTCTAAATCATGCCTTTTAAAGTTTTAGTTCTGATATTCAAGGACCTTTTCCCTTTAGGCAAGAATGCAAATGACCATTCTTTTTACAGTAAAGGAAAATCTTTTAATTTGCTGAAGAAGAATTGAAAATCATGCTCATATTGTGTACAGTAACTAGATTTATGAATATTTTTGAAGAAGATTGAAATATAAACCGAATTATTTTATTTTGGCCACTTGTATCAAATTTAATAATTGCTATGCAGTGGTGTAAAACTTAATTCTTCATGATAAAACAACTTTCCATTTCTTTTGATATCCATCTGATTTTCCATGTTTCAACCTGACACGTTCACATCTTCTACTCTAGGGGGCAGCAGAACATTTCACATAACCTACTTTCTGTGTTCAGTTTGATCTTTTGAAATGTTAACTGCTGCCTTTCATGCCTTATATAGGATCTCTTATTATTTTTTATTAAATTAACTAAGGAGCCAGCTAACCCTTATGTGATCACTTTCTGAATCTATTAAAATCGTTATTGACTGATCTTGGCGTACACTGGTCAGAATTAGCACACGCTGGTAACTTCTCAATTCAGGCTTCAGAGTTTGTATTGGTCGTAACTAGTAAACAGTTTACAGTTAATTGAAAGAATCTGTGACCTGAGATGCTGGTCTACAGTTGGGCTGATTTATTATTAATTTTTTTTCCCAGAATTACAACAGGCCTCCAGTGATGGCATTAGCGGTCCCTGTGGCAGTGCGGTTCTTGCAGCAGGGGAACCAAGAGCTGAGCAGAAACATGTCCAGCTACTTGTCACTGGCTGCCATTGCTAAAGCTGAACTCCTGGCCCAACACACAGAGGCCATCACCTGCAGCGTGCTGGGAGGTAGGGATGCAACATGGGGTCCAGGGGGGGTAGGAGGCATTACGGTAGGTCATAGACCAGGGCTGGGCAACTTCAGTCCTGGAGGGCCACTGTCCTACAGAGTTTAACTCCAACCCTAATCAAACACACCTGCATGTAGCTTTCTAGTGATCTTGAAGGCAATGATTAGCTTGTTCAGGTGTGTTTGATTAGGGTTGGAGCTAAACTCTGCAGTACAGTGGCCCTCCAGGACCGAAGTCACCCAGGACTGCAATAGAAACACACAAAATCCTCACCTCCTTATCGTGGATGGCAGTGTCCTGTGATTTATGGTGATTTCACCAAGTGCCACATGATCCTGGATCAACACAGGGATGTACCAGTCACATTGTGTCCTTACCAGACACGGAGTGTTAAAGTGACAAATGATGAAAGATCTTTATCTTCTTACTTTAATCTTTATCTTCAATTCAAATCTGAGGTATTTTCCTAACCAGCCATGACTGTGACAAGAGAAAGGAACATTTGATGATTGCTTAAAGCAGTGATCTTCACTATTTTTTTCACGAGAGCCGCACTTATAGGACAAAGTTAATAGGAGAGCCACTTTTACTGCAAAGTATGAAAAGTTACATCCAGTCATAAATAGCATGTCTGCTTCTCAATCTGTCATCCCTGAACATACAATATGCAATGCAATACAAAGGGGTTTATTTTTAAAAGTTATTTAAAGTTATTTATTTAAAGTTATTTGCTTCTACATTAGCCCATCATGTATCAAACCATAAGAGCACATTCGGCGTTAAGAGCTGGAAAGATCCGCAGTGAGTCAATGTCATGGACGTAAGGGCAGAGCAAGTTTAAATATCTTTCTAGTCTATATTTCCATCTTGTAATTCCGCTGTTTTGGGTATTTTTAAAA
>NW_015505800.1:453130-454550 GCF_001515645.1 Sinocyclocheilus grahami | reverse complement strand
TTTTAGGTAGGCGTGGCTGACTCTTAACTTTTATAAAGAATATCTCTTTGGATTTGAGACTTTAGTCTTTGCAACTTTACAGATCTTCTTTATGCACCAAGAGCTTGTAACACTCCAAAGAGAAAGGAAAAATTGAAATCGCATCATATGACCCCTTTAATAAACCACACAGACACTGCGTTTGGGGTGTGGTCAGCAGTTATTTCCTGTGCTGGGGGACAGTGAATCGACTAAGAGTAACATGTCGAGATCACTTTCCCAAATGCTGCCTTCATGTGTGGCTGAATCTGATTTGAGAAAGCCGATCTGAGAGACTAACCAGACTAGTGTCTGGTTAGAAGTGTATGGGGTGGAAAGGTAATCTGGTAGAATGTCACCTGCTCTCCACTAGAGAGAGAGTCTCTCTTGCATAGACAGACTGATCCCCATCTGCCACTCAAGCTTCTCAAATAACCACAGAGATTGTCATTTAAAAAGCATTGATAGTGTATGATTGGACCCTTTCACATAGACCAGGGCTGGGCAACTTCAGTCCTGGAGGGCCACTGTCCTACAGAGTTTAACTCCAACCCTAATCAAACACACCTGCATGTAGCTTTCTAGTGATCTTGAAGGCAATGATTAGCTTGTTCAGGTGTGTTTGATTAGAGTTGGAGCTAAACTCTGCAGTACAGTGGCCCTCCAGGACCGAAGTCACCCAGCCCTGCAATAGAAACACACAAAATCCTCACCTCCTTATCGTGGATGGCAGTGTCCTGTGATTTATGGTGATTTCACCAAGTGCCACATGATCCTGGATCAACACAGGGATGTACCAGTCACATTGTGTCCTTACCAGACACGGAGTGTTAAAGTGACAAATGATGAAAGATCTTTATCTTCTTACTTTAATCTTTATCTTTAATTCAAATCTGAGGTATTTTCCTAACCAGCCATGACTGTGACAAGAGAAAGGAACATTTGATGATTGCTTAAAGCAGTGATCTTCACTATTTTTTTCACGAGAGCCGCACTTATAGGACAAAGTTAATAGGAGAGCCACTTTTACTGCAAAGTATGAAAAGTTACATCCAGTCATAAATAGCATGTCTGCTTCTCAATCTGTCATCCCTGAACATACAATATGCAATGCAATACAAAGGGGTTTATTTTTAAAAGTTATTTAAAGTTATTTGCTTCTACATTAGCCCATCATGTATCAAACCATAAGAGCACATTCGGCGTTAAGAGCTGGAAAGATCCGCAGTGAGTCAATGTCATGGACGTAAGGGCAGAGCAAGTTTAAATATCTTTCTAGTCTATATTTCCATCTTGTAATTCCGCTGTTTTGGGTATTTTTAAAATATAAATTATTTATAATAGAGCAGTCAATGACTGTTGTTCATGTATTTATGTTCTCATTTAGCGAGACAGCAGACTT
>NW_015505800.1:359815-452975 GCF_001515645.1 Sinocyclocheilus grahami | reverse complement strand
ATTTGCTTCTACATTAGCCCATCATGTATCAAACCATAAGAGCACATTCGGCGTTAAGAGCTGGAAAGATCCGCAGTGAGTCAATGTCATGGACGTAAGGGCAGAGCAAGTTTAAATATCTTTCTAGTCTATATTTCCATCTTGTAATTCCGCTGTTTTGGGTATTTTTAAAACATAAATTATTTATAATAGAGCAGTCAATGACTGTTGTTAATGTATTTATGTTCTCATTTAGCGAGACAGCAGACTTCAGTATGTGTGTAGTAAACGAAACCGCGCGTCTGTGCCATTCATTCATAAAGAGACATGCAGGATTCATATTTAAGTTGTATTTTTGCAGCTTAATATTTACAGATACCAGTCAATATTGCGATTTGATTTAAGTGTAATGACCTACTTTTGATTTATTCACCCAAACTTTGACAAATTCCGTGACATTCCGCGTTATACAGTAAATTCAGTTTTTATGACTGAATTCCGCAATTCCGTCCAGAAATCATAGGGCCATAATTAAAATGGGTTCTATTGTCTTTTGTCGAAGGCATTGATTAGCTTGTTCAGGTGTATACAACAGGCCTCCAGTCATTCACAGACGTGATGGGCATGGCAATATGACTATGATGAAATTACATATTGGAGTATTAATAAGTAACTGTAAATAAATATTTATACAATACATACCTGTGATTTTGCCTGTTAAGTGTTTATGTTGTTAAGAAGTGGATAGGTTTAGGGTAGGAGTGGGGTTAGATGCTCCAATATCTATGAAAATATGAATATTTATACACTTTCAATTTTTTTAACTTGTTTTTTAATAAAATGTACACTTTTACATATGCAATAATTACATGCGTCACTAAAGGGGTATCCTGAGGGTTAAAAAGTGATGCCAAGGGATCCTGACCAAATGTCAATATGTGGCAAGTTGGGAGTGAGAACGCCCTGAATAAACATGAAATAGTTTCTGATTGGTTGTGTATCATGGTACACTCGTTTCACATTTATTCTAGACAGATGAACTTGTGGCATTGATCCTACTCAGAAAACATTGTTAGGTATAGAATTGGGTTTAAGCCTGGGGTAGTTAATTGTTAGGCTTGTGGCTGTGTTTGTTTGACAAGAATATTGTTCCAGGATCAATAACAGATGTTGATCCAGGGACACATCCTACTTGGCAAAGTCACCATCACTGTGTGCTGTATTCGATTACGCAATAGAATAGTATGGTGAGTCATGGAAGGTATAAAACCATCATATTCACCATGATTCAGTGCTTTCCAGACTGTGCACCTCATTGCCTTTGTGGTGATTAGAGAAGCAGTCCCTTTGTGTCTTTACAAGAATATCCACACACAGAGACCAGTGACTGTTTAGTTTCCACAGCACTAGTGTGCCACCCACAGCATCGGCGTAGTGTAGATGACGTGTGGTTTTCCTGACCCGCAGTGTGTGGTTCAGGTTTCTGGCCCCAAAACCACACAGTTAAATGGGTCATTTGAGACATCCACAATGAAGCAAACTTTATTAAATCCATTGTTCTTCTAAACTGATTGAAGTACATGTTATTAGTTAGTGTTTTTTGAAAGAAAGATTTGCATTTTTTAGGAGTTGGTCTGTCATACGAGGAATGGATGGTATATTTAACATGGTGTATGTGCATGCCAAAATAAACTCAGCTGTTCAAACACTCTACTCACACAAATTATTGCCCATAGAAGATAAAGTTCTCATTGGTGTGGTTCTACTTATTGTGTTGAAACTCTTTAAGGAAGGGTCAGCCTGGGGGTCATCAGAGGCAAAGAACAAATATGGCTTCATTTGGGAATAGTGTGCTCAAATTTACATCGACCTCAGCTCATTGTCATACAGTTTGGGTCAGCCAAAGGACAACAATATTGTAAATGCCTTCTAACTGAGCCACAGAATAAATACTGAAACACTGAAAATGTTATGCATTGTTGGTGTAGCTTGATCATGTTAGAGATAAGGATATAAATTGGATATCTTCATATTCTGCAACAATTTCATAATTTCTTCTAGTAGGATCAATAAAATTGTATTGTCGGAGAGCTACACGTGATAGGCCCTCTTAAAGAGGTCACCTGACTCTTGTAAGTTTCTAGTGGACCACCTGGCATGTTTATTTCTCAGGAGAAGGTGATAGATAATCTTTTGACAATCTGCATAAAGTCTGATATGCTTATTCTTATTCTGGCCAAGAAACGCCAATTTTAAGGGAAGAGATTTCTGATCTATAGATAAAATAACCAAACCGCCATCTGAATGTTGAACCTCACAAACATTATGAACCATTCAAACACTGGCAAACCTTTGATATATCAACTTGGTACTTTGTAAACACGATTACCATGTGCTGTGATATATTTGTTATGCAAAATCACAATAGCCTGAGAGCAACCCCATCAGCCCTTTTCTTTGACTTCCTGGTTCAATCGCTTCACCTGACATCATGTCACTCTCCTGCGGAGAGGTTCCTCATTCTACTTTCTACATTCTATTCCTGCATTCAGCATTCTGCTTCTTGCCAAAAAAAATAATAATGTTGCCTCGGCTGAAGAAGGAACCTCTTAGGCTTGAATTTGTATTATTCAACTGTTGATGGGGGTTCAAGATCTAAATGAAGTGTATTGTCTTAAAACTGGGCTTGCTGCTTGACAATCATGTTTATCCCAGAACTGGTTACGTAACTCCCAGTTCTAAAACTGTCATGACAACTCAACTTTGTCCACTCAACCGTTGCCCAGGTTTTTGGAGCCCGAGGTACACTCAACAATTGGCTGACCACTACAGTGAAGCAGCTTGCATTGATATGTTTGGGTTTCTGTATGCCCTATGCATATACTCTCAGGCCTCCTTTTGATTACATCTTGTACCATCACAGCACTCTAGAGGGCTGAGTGGGAGAAGAAAGCCGATACACGAGTTAGCAGAACCTCTGGAATGAATCCAGCGTGCACTAGAGATAGAAAACAGAGCACTTACCCAATTCACCCTTTCTCAAAAGCTACATAACACAACACAGGACAAAAAGACAACACCAGGATATTGAGCTCTCAAGGAATTTAGTGGCCTACAATTGTTTGCCGAAATTCAGCATGACTCAGTGATATTACAATACTTGGTTTAACTTACAGTAATAGTCAGTTGTCAGTCTTTATTTCCAGTATAAGTATATACTGCATACTGGTTTCTGCATATTTCATGCATTACAGCAGAGGACCAGCTAATGGGATTATTAGAACTTAATAGCTCAGACTTGTCCATTCTCAAGCTTCCCATTGGGGTCTGTCCTCCTAATCAGTCTCCTTTCCCCTTCTCTCATTAACACCACCCTGGTCCTACTTCCCATGGGTTCACAGAAAACCAATCACATGCGACCTCTTCACAGTCCATGAAGTAGGAAGTGGGGTGAGGTAATGGGGTTCAGGTTAGGTTTTGTGGGGTACCATCGAGTGCAGAAGGAAGGGTAGAGCCAACAACTACTTCATTGGTATGATAATTAGATTACAATTTTCATGGTCTATTTCATGCTCAGGCCAGTCTCATTCTGACAAATGTTTTTTTGAAAATCAAACATTTGCAATGGTAAGGAAAGAAAAAGAAGACCATGACCATTGGCTTATTGGCTATTGGTGGTAAGTAACCCTACTCAAAATACCATTTTGACTTGATTAGTGTAGAAGGCTAGTTGAGACACCACCATCATAACAAAACATACAGTATGCTGCTCTTTTCAGCAGGACAGGCAACAACTTTTACAATCATTTAGTCTCTTTAAAATGCTTTTCTGAGCTATGTAGGTGTTTCACCATGAGCTCTCATGTTTCCTTAGTATGTAGACACAGGGGTCTCATGTTGAAGTCATGTCGGAGGTACGATGAGTGTTCGTAGTGGTCTGGAGTGTGTTAGAGACACAGCTCCCCTGGAGTGTACACTCACTACAGGAGCAGGAAAGGTAGAGGTGGAAAAGAGCATCTTTGAAACATTAAAGCTTTTGAATGGCTCCCAAACTCCCTCCAGCAATGCTCATTATTAGAAATATCCCTTCAAGAATGCAGTCTCCCTACCACCATCTGGATCCACTAATCAGTCTGAGGCCTGAGTGTTTTTGCTAAGTTAATGATCTGTTCCTCTTTTACACTGACCCGTGACCAGTGTCATCCAGATTATTGGTTATGTTGCATGTTATACGTGTAAAATACCAGACACTCAATGTGGCCCATGCAGTTTTGTCTTGTTTTCAATTAACCGATTTACTTGCGTTTTTTAATACACACTCTTACTGTACAAGTCTCATCATTATCATTGTGCGTATTATTTCAATGAAAAAAAAAGAAAATGTTAGTATTCATAATTCTTTATAAAATGTAAAAAAAAAAGTGAAAAGTGAAGTGACATGTGGCCAAGTATGGTGACCCATACTCGGAATTAGTGCTCTGCAATTACCCCATCCAAAATGCACACACACAGCAGTGAACACACACCCGGAGCAGTGGGCAGCCATTTATGCTGCAGCGCCCGGGGAGCAGTTGGGGGTTCAGTGCCTTGCTCAAGGGCACCTCAGTCATGGTATTGAAGGCGGGAGAGAGCGCTGTACATTCACTCCCCCCACCTACAATCCCTGCCGGTACGAGACTCGAACCCGCAACCTTTGGGTTATGAGTCAGACTCTCTAACCATTAGGCCACAACTTCCCCCACTATTAATTTGATGTGCCTCTGAAGTGACTTACCTTTTGTTAATGCGTATTTTTTTCCTTTTAATTTAACATTTCATTTGAATATGTCACAGTGTGGAAGTAAAGTGGTGTTTTGAATGTTGTTTAGTGTTAGATATTAAAACTGATACACCAGATTCACTAACCCTGTTTCAAATTATATGGTGCAGTCATGTTACCAAAATTTCAGCAGAATTGTGCAGGCAAAAAAAAGTCCATTGTGTGTTGTCAATAGTGTAGCAACGTATGAAGTACAGCTCACGCAGGAGTCACTTTCAAACCAAGCAACTTTTTGTTGGTCAGTGCGGGTTAATCTACATGACTAGCTTGAATCAGTTGTGTAAAAACAGTAAATGTGACCATACAGTTAAACTGTTGTGAGTCCTCACTTTCATAGCGGCTGCAAAGGGGTTGCTTGTGAGCACCCTTCTGTAACTTAAAATGATGAATGGAGCAACAGTCTCGCAGACTTTACGGATATGGGACAGTCATCGCAAGTAAACTTTATTTGTCATTCGGGACAAGGCCACAATCTCTTACTGACATTTTTCACAGTCTCACTGATAAACTATTTGCACAGTTTTAATTTAAGAATGGTTTAGCCATTGGTTATGAAATCATGATCCATCATAATGTATTGAATCATGACATACAGTATGTGTCACAATTAACTGTTATGTGCTATTAACTAAAACACTCTCCTCTCTATCTCGTTTTTCATTCAGCAGATCCTGGATGACAATGTTTTTGTCATTTTAGTTTTACATTTTTTATTATGGTTTGTTTTTCCCAACCCTCAGAAAAATATCTATGTACATTATACATTCATCTTAGCCTCTTCACAACAACAACAAAAAAACATTATAATACATTTAATCACATCAGCGGAAACATAAAAATAAAGTCACAATTTGTAAACATTTTCCACAGTTCCATCATCAAAACATAGCAACCATCTTGCGGTAAAACAACAAACCAAAGACAAAAAAGTTATTCATTAGCAGAACTCATATAACAAAATATTTTAAAATGGCATTCACAAGACATGTAACAGTTTGAAAAAAAAAATGCTTAAGAAAAATAACAATGGACTGATGTATTACATTACAAATAGATTACAAATTAAGTCAAATCTGAATGTAAACATTACCAATCAAGATAAATATTTTGATGATACATAATATATATTTTATTTAAAAATTACTTCCACTTTGTATTAATTGAAAACATTCTTGTAAAACAGAACAGTTTGTAATAAAAAATTATATATGATATGATGTCCCTCCAATGGCAGCAGTGTAACTATTTTAACTTGTTTGACTAAAGCCAGTTCACCCTAAATCACATTTTCCCTATGAGGGAGCATTTTCTGCACATCTAAGAGAAGAAAAATTATTGTTGTGTGCAGGTGTAGCGAAGCAGGTTCTTAATATGTGCTTGTAGGAGCTCAGCTGATTTGTCTACAGGGCTCAGGTGGTTAAGACAGTAGAGAAATTTAGTATATTAACTTGACACCCCCTTTTGGCTCAATGTCAGAGACGCCCCATGCCACCACATTACCACGGATCCCACAACCACTCCCATCTAGCCGCGCTTGCTGAGATATCTCCTTTGAATCCAAAACGCGGTCCCACATGTTCACTCCAGTCATCTTCCCTGTAAAGGCCAGCTCTGCATCAAAAGTGTCTGGGATACTGAGATGCCTGAAGGAACGTCCATACTCTTGCCCCAGTAGTATGCTTCCTTTGCTGCGTAGCTCATGACCTTCAGCCACTCCAGGAGAGCTCGCAGCCTGTTGACCATTCACCCACAGTGAAGCCAAGCCCTGCTGTGAGCTCCAGACTGCACAAATGTGCACCCACTGACCCTCTTGAACTGCCCCTGAAGCTTCCACCAAATGGGTTTCACCATCGACTGTAAAGAATGCACTCTGTCCATTCAACACCAGCTGGAGTTCGTAGGCATTGCCAGTTGTACTGTAAGAGAAGAGGATGGTCTTGTTGAGCACCTGAGTTGGTTTCACCCACAGGCAAATGGTGACCGCATTGTTCTGGAAGGGTGTCTTGGGTGAGACTTCAACATGAGCTTTAGATGAACGTGTGGGGAAGAGCAGCCCAGTGTCACAGCCTGGAAAGGCAGAAGAATTGAGAGAGGGAAAGTGAGCGTGTTAACAAACTTTATCCACTGTTAGAAGGAACAGAATTAATCTGTTATGATGTCTGTTACCCTCAGAGGGAGAAGCACTGCACCACTCCACCCATCAATAGATGCATACGACTGCGTCACTGAAGGCTTATGATTTAACCTTCACTCAAATCTTTTAAGGAGGGTTCATCACAAAGTGTACAAAAAATATATTATTTAAAGGTCAGTGTTTTGTGATGTAATCTTCAGCGCATACTTTATAGTTTAATGGGGGCTCTCAAAGTAATGAGTTACAATGTAAACATTTAGTCATTGTGAATCCTGTCTAGGGTTTGCTCCTGCTGAGCCTTCCAAAAGAGCGACAAAGATCAAGAGACTACTTTTCCTTGTGCTTTTAGTATTTATTCACTCTTAAATATGAGGAGAATTGGTCAGGTAGAACCCAACTATGATCGTCCCTGTGCAGGTGTATTTTGTAAATTCATGCTTGCATGAACATGTTTTATACGGATGGTCAGTTTTGTGCACGATTAGCTTGCATAACTATTGAGAGGACCTTCAATCAGAAGAAACTGAATTACAGTGGAAGGCTCGTAAACAAAGGGATTGAAGGGGGCTTGGTTAATGGGATTGGTACGTTCTCTCTCCAATGGGTGATTGGTTTGCTATGACAGGCCATGGCTCTCCTTTCCTTCCGTAGCTTACAGTATTTTCATTACATTTGTCTTGGGTTTCCTGCTTTGGGAGGATGGAAGGAGGCTAAGTCATTCTCTAAACAGTCTCATCTGGTGCTGTTTCCCCCCCTGGATCATTTGGTGTGGTCGCCTTGCATAGCTGTTAATAATTATACCTCCCTCTGTCTTTCATTTACTCTACCTCTACAAAGTTATTTAATGCAGGAGGCATGGGCATTCACAGATTAAATCATTTTTAGCTTAAGCTGACTAGAAACTGTATCCGGCTTACTGACAAGGTGAAGGCTCTCTTGATGCGAACAACTCAGTACACTCTTAAAAATAAAGGTGCTTCACGATGCCATAGAAGAACCTTTTCGTCTAAATGGTTCCATAAAGAACTGATGGTTCCTTTGCTTTGTGTTTGTGTCAGCTAAGTTGGCAAGTGGTTCGATCATACCATGTGGTTTGCATAAATCGCAGATTTGCAGCTCAAAATTTACAGCACCAAACCAGAATCGTCACCTTGGCGGTCTGTTTTAGTCCTATCTAGACTGAGCTCATGAGATTAACTCATATAAAGCAACATACTTGCAAGGGGTGTTGGAATTGGTACATGATGTTTTGTTGTTTAGAAACTATGACATAATTCTACATGTAGGGCTGGGCGATATGGCCAAAAAATGATCATGATAAAATGTTTCATTATCAGTCGATATCGATAATTATCACAATAAATTTCAAATCTTTATTTCTTTCAAGTTTAAAGGTGGATTTTTGATCCTATAAGAAGTTGTAGAAACCAGACAGTTAATTGTGGTTTTAAACAACTCTACATTTCTTTCCAGTCATTTTCCATTAACAAAATAAACATCTTAATAGAAAAATAAATTTCTTAGTTTTTGCATTTTCTAATGAGGGATATTGTTTCAAATCATGAAACAGGTTTGTGTTGCCTGACTTTGATAATGCGTATCTTCAGCACAGTTTGCAGTGCAGGCTGCAGTATTAATAAATACATTTTTTTGTCTCTTAGAAATGCCCATTTTACAGTAGCTTGAGTTAGGATGCAGATGTCAATTTATGTTCATTATCACAAACAGTAGCATGTTTGAGTTTAAAATTAACCATTGGTCTTCCATAGCAGCATACATTTAGATCATGATAACCACAGTTAAAACCTCAATACCATGTTAAAAATGTAACTGTATGGTTTCTAGGTATTTGTATAAAAAACAGTAGTGTAAATACATTTAGTATAAATGCACACACACTATAGCTTAATCACAAAAAATACTGTAATTGTATTCCATTACTCCTTTAAAATATTGAATACATGTCTACATTAATAATATAATAAAATTCGATATAAATATCCCACATTTCTGCCACAATACCATGGTGCAGTTAGTGTTACTACAGTAAATCCATGGTAAATGATGGCGATTTGCGAGTCATTTGTGTTCTTTGCTGAATTCAACGCTTCACACTGGATCTCACAGCGCTGTTTAGTGCTCGCTTATTATCGTTTTATCGATGAAGTTATTGTTTTATCGCCCAGCCCTATCTACATGTGTGTTTTACCCTTCCCATACACAGTGTGGTCTGTTATCTGTGCCATGGCGTAGGATTTATTGCACAGTTAAACACTTTGAGGCATCATTTAGATGACAACGGTTTGAATCCAGTTTGAATTCCAGTATACCCATTTTGCTCTTAATAATGTTGCAAAAATATTGGCAACTTTTGCTTTTTATAACTTAGATGTCTCACCTGATGGAAGGCTATTTGCTAAGACTGATCTGGTGTAAAGGGTCAGCTGTTCCTGCATGGTTTGCAGCTCGCTGGAGATGGTTGCCAGAGTCTTCTCCAGCCTACCTCTGTTCTCTGTCTCAGTCACTTCTTGCATGAGATGTCGGACCTGGAAGCTCTTGGCTTGGGAGGCCAGACCTCCTCCCCCCAATTTCAAGCAGCCGCTCTCCAGTCGCTCCATTCGTGCAGCCTGGTTTACGCTGGCAGCAAGTAGCTGCTGCAGGGCTGCATCATGCTGCGCGTACTGATCAGCTGAGACCTCTCGCACGCGGTGCAGCGCGTTTTGCAAACGCGTCTCTGTTTGAATCCCAGCCCGTCGAACCGAGCTCTCAACCGCAGATGTGCAAGAGCCGCCGTACTGTGCCACAAACTGTAACAGTTCTCCTCTCAGACTCTGCAGCTCAACCTTGATGATATCATCGACATACTGCAGGAGCATGTTCTCTTTCATTTGGGAATTTTCCAGCATTGTGAAGAGCTTATCCCACTTAGAGAAGACTGGACTTTTGCAGGGTTCAGAGGAAGGTGTGGGGGTCACCTCTGAGAGAGAAATCAAGGGAAAGAAGAGGAATGCAGAAAAAGAGAGCGAGAAAGAAACAACAACATGAGTTTTGATGATATGGTTTGTGTATGTACTTAAGGTGACACCATTGAGTTTGAAGGGTTAGCAGCGGAGAGTGCATCAAGGTCCTGTGTAACAAGAGATTGTGAACTTTATGAAATATTGCAACTAAGACAGCTAAGTCAACTTGTAGTTGACTTAAATGCTTAGATCTTGAAAACTCCTATAGAATATAGAAAAATTATTGATTGATTGAAACTCAACCAAAGAAAAACCTTTAAGTTTCTGCAACAATGGGATGATCCCAGCAAACAGAAATGCAAAATCTATTTCTGAAACAGTACTGAAACATAACTTCAAAACATGACATTTATTTATAACCTTGGGTCGTTTATGAGACAATTTTCAGTAATAAAGTAGAATACTCAATTTAAAAATAATGATCGGCTCTTTTTTAATTTGAACTTAAAATCTTTAAAGCTATAAAATGTGTTACCATCAAGAACTTTCAATTATATGATGTCATGACACAACGCATGCATTCTGTTACACTGCAACACATATTTCTGCATTCACAAATGTTTAAACACATGATCCCAATGAGTCACATTGCTTGTTTTTCTTTGTCTTTTTCCTTGCTAATATAACTCCTGTCTGAAAGGCATGTCCCCGCACACGCTCATAGTTTATTAGTCCTGACAACACTTGCATGTCTCTGTAACTCACAGCTAATAGTACTGATCACAATGATTTTTTAATACATTTTTTTGTCGGTTACTCACCTTCCATTTGGTCCTCGTCAGTTATCTCGTTGAAATAATCTTCTCCAAAGCTCACCTTGATATCATCCCCATAATTCTCAGGTACTGCCGTGGACAATGAAACCACCAGACACATGGCCTGGAGGAATGTACGCTTGGACGTGCTGGCCATGTGTGAATATGAACAAGGCTCAGTGTTTGTGTATAATTGTCTCTTTTCTCTCTGGTGGCCCTCCTTGTTAGATGCTGAGCAATCGGTTTGCTGGACTCCTGCTTGTTTGGTGAACTGCAGCTGAAAGGGAACTGAGCCTGATAGAGGAGCTCTGTGGTCTATATAAACATTGTGCTCAGAAAGAGAGAGAGAAAGAGGTGGGGGAGAGAGAGTTAGCTCCAGTGAGAAATTCTTCATTGGAGGTATGGGTAGTCAAATTGTTGTACTGCTCCTGCAACTCAGGCAAAGAGAGAGAGTGAGAGATAGGGGGAGGATGTTGGGAAAGAGGGGAAGTACCAGTGAATTTTGAAATAATGGCCTGGAATTTCTGTAATACCCAATTCTTTACTATAGCTTATCACTAAAATCAGAGGGAAATGAATGGTTAAATGAATGGTTAAATATTATTCAAGAGCTTAAAACTAATCTAACCCTTAGTCTCTATCCTAAATCCAACCCCTAATTTTAACCTTGACGCTTAATGTCTGTTATAAATATTCAGAGTTGGCAAAAGTACACATATCCTTCACTCAAGTAGAAGTTCAGATACTCATGTTTAAAAATACTCTGGTAAAAGTTGAAGTACTGATTACACTTTTTTACTCAAGTTAAGTATGGGCCAATACTTCTATAAAGTATAGAAGTATGGGCTCTGACATGTACTTAAGTAAAAAGTAGCCAATACTACCTGTTTAGTGTCACGCGGGTAACAGGACCTCACATCATATTAATACATTAATACAAAAGAACTTACATTTCAAATTTTGTTAGCTAATGAATGTATCCAGGCTGAAAAAACACCATGCAGAACAGGGCCAGACTGGGACAAAATTTCAGGCCGGGAAATCTCACACTCATCCAGGCCATCCCATATACCCACAATAAATTCTGAAACCATGGACAGCACTATTTTTTTGTATGGCCATCGCATAAAAAAGTTTTAAATCCTTAAATCCGTGCAAAATAACTATATTTTCTAAATTGCCTAAATGTCAAAATTAGTACAACAATAACTGCACCATGAAAATATCTTTATAGCAAAATCCTAATATTGAATATGTTATTGCATTATCATGAGTCATATTTTTCCCTTAACTTAATTAAACCATATAAATTAACCATGGTTTTATTATGTGTCGAATTATGCACAATACGCACAATCCCGCGCCAAAATTCAGGCCCTGCTTTACTAAGTAGCTAAACAAAGACAGAACTACAGTAGCCTATTTACAGATGAAACTGACCTGCACTTGAAGTCCTTAACAGATCAGTAGTTTTGCCTCTCTGCTCCGCCATTCTCGATTCTCGCACTGATTACTCTGATCACAACCTTTTGGCGGAGATGCGGAGTGGGGAGCGCGCATGAGAATCAGAGCATTGCCAGTCAAGATTAACCGATTAATGATTTATTAGAGATTTATTATCGAATGGCGATAATACAGATAAAGTAAAGAGCCTGTTTTGAAAATGTAAGATGTAGAAAGTACAGATATTTGTGTAAAAATGTAAGGAGTGAAAGTAAAACGTTGTCAGAAAAATAAATAGTGAAGTAAAGATACCATAAGGGTACTGATACCAGAAAAGTATTTGTACTTCGTTACTTCCCATCTCTGTAAATATTGCCTGTGACCCCTTTTCCTTCATCTAACTTGTACCATAATCTTTCAGACCTACCCCTAGTCCTGAATTTCATTGTCATATTTCTAATGAAGTTGAAAAAAGTTAGCAAAGACCTAAAGTTGCAACTACCAAAAAGAGTGTAGATGGTTGAGCATACGATAATCTCTTGTGTGACAGAATCTCCTGTCTTTACCTACAGTGCTTCTCATTTGTAATCAGATTTTCAAAAGCTAGGGCCAGTTATGCAGCTCACCAGTGATGTCGGGTTATCCAGCTACAGAAACACTTATAAGCAACTACTGTAAGTACAGTGACCTTGTGACCACCAGTGATTAAAATTTCTGTAAATGTGAACAGGCATAAATTCAAGCCTTAACCTCCACTCCTTTTCTCCAGTCCATATCCCAATCTTGGAAAACTAGACATGCTTCCGGTTCTCGATTAGGATCTGCTGAATAGGACCCACTGTTTAAAAACCTAACCCTAATATCCTGATTAGTTGATAGGACTGTTTTGAAATCACATGTTCTCTTATTTAATCTTATTATTGAATAATGTGCTTTGCTGTACATTAAACAATTTAATCTTCTATTGTTTTGGGTTTGTACTGGGTAGAAATAATGGATCCACAAGCTTTGTTTGTGATAACTGAGTATTAAGGATGAAAAATCATAAAGAAAACATGGCTTGTCAGAAAGGCTCAGATTCTGTTTTTTGCTTCCTGTGGGGTGCTGGGGTTTGAGTCAGAAATTTGCTGTCATTTTGGTGCTAATCAAAGGCACCACTTTCACAGTCACGCGCATTTCCCCAGAATCAAAGACTCCACACCCAACTGCAAACAATTTGATGCCTTCTAAACCGGGACTGATGCATGGCTGATATATTTCATGTGCAGGCCCAAGTGGCGCTTTATGGAAACAGAAAGGTCCTATGACGTACCCTTTGTGAGGTCGACATTAATATGTCTGCAACACAAAATGCTTTAAACTGCAACGGATGGATTTTTCTGCTTATGTCAGCCAGGTTTGCGACAACATCAGCATGCCAATAAGTCTTTCCAGAATGTGAGCTTTACATTAGTCATCAGTCCATTAACAGTCAGAATTTTACTTAACAGCACGTTCTCTGTTCAGCATGAATTTTCACTGATGAAGATCATACCTCAGATGAAGATCAACCACAAACATGTGGTTCCCCACTGAGGGCGTCTACTTCTTGATGCTTGGAGCAAAAAGTATGGAGGCATATCTGAATGTGAACTCAAATGTGAATGACTGGTCTCGTTGTCTGAAGGGAACACAGTGGAAGGTCAGCTTTGGCTAATGGCGTCAATCTGCCACCCTGGAATAAAAAGTGCTGATGATGAAATTCCAGCAGAACCTACTCCATAATTGACAGCAAACTCAGACAATGAGGTCCTCTAATCTAGTTTTAATATGGTACAGTATATTCCATGACATCCTCACACCTACAACCCTACAAGTGGGCTGAGCAGGAAGGAAATATTAAAATGAACACCTGTAGATTTATAATTCCCTTGAAATCAATTTTTGTAATTTATTGTACATGGAGTGCACTTTATTTGTTGTGCTGAACAAAATGTGTTACTGCTGATTTGAAGGAATACTTCAGGCTGGATGCAATGATACATTTACAATAGATGCTGTGCAGACAAGAATTATACAGTTAAAAACAGCTGTGAAGTGGTTTAAGTCGTCCTTTTGAGAATGGATTGCTTTTCATGGGGTATCTTTACTTTTGGTTACTTGGTTAAGCTTTAATCAGTTATACAAATGGGTCTTGTGAATTGGTAGCGATGGATTCAGTGATATGGAAATAAAACAAACCATATTTAAACTTAATAAAAAAATGTAATACATATTCAATCATTTACTCATCTGGCACAATAATATACTGTAATGTCTTTATGTATTATATATATATAAAAACTATAGTGATCTACATCAGACAATAATAATAATAACATATTGTCAGATCAACTGTGTTTTTTTTTTGGGCACAACCTCTGCTCTTATGACTGGAGGAACAAAGATCACATACATGTGTATGTAGAAAAACTTTTAGTTGTTCTCGTTAGTGGTTGATATTTCTCTAAAAAATATAGAGATACCTTCTGCCAAAACACCTTGCAAAGAAAAGATCGTCGATATTTCTTATTAACTGTCTAGGGCCAGCAACGTTTCCCCAGCTGTCTCATTATGAAAGGTTATGTATAACACTAATCCTTCATTAACATCACCCACTGTGTGTAGAAACAGGTGGGCAGGTCTTCTGCAATCCTAAATGTTCCCCCTGAGCCAGACGAAACATCTAATTTACAGAATTATCTCTGCTAACTGACCGCCCTGACTTAGATGGCTCGCCAGAGCAGAGATTAGATTTGTTGTTGATGTTGGGTGGGAGTTTCCTACCATATTTTGTTTCCGATGAAGTGTCGTTTTTCGCAGTTAAGTGGATGATCTGTAAAAATCGTTCATGACATTAAATCAGGGTGTTAGTAACAGCTGGGTCATGGAAATTGGTAAACTAATTAATCAAAGTCTGTTTACCATAACCTTCCAGTAAACTTTTCAAAGGGCCATTACATAACATCTAAGGGGAAATTTTGGAGTGATGTTACACAATCTTTTAGTTGCAAATTTAGTGTACATGATCGTTTTCTTCTGCATGCAAATCTGATCTGTTTTTCAAGTGGATTTTTTGACTGCAGAAGTGAAACGTGTCCCATGTTGTTATAACTGTCACACTTCAGAGGTTTCTGACTGATGCTTGAAACCCTCTGCTGTGATTTGATTGGTAGTGGTGCCATCCATTCGCCCCTCAACTCCATGATCTAGCATCATGGTGTCTTTTCACTTCCTGTTCCCACACTTATTTCATAGAGCTCCACTGGAGCTCAAACGGATCTGTAAAAATCGTTCATGACATTAAATCAGGGTGTTAGTAACAGCTGGGTCATGGAAATTGGTAAACTAATTAATCAAAGTCTGTTTACCATAACCTTCCAGTAAACTTTTCAAAGGGCCATTACATAACATCTAAGGGGAAATTTTGGAGTGATGTTACACAATCTTTTAGTTGCAAATTTAGTGTACATGATCGTTTTCTTCTGCATGTAAATCTGATCTGTTTTTCAAGTGGATTTTTTGACTGCAGAAGTGAAACGTGTCCCATGTTGTTATAACTGTCACACTTCAGAGGTTTCTGACTGGTGCTTGAAACCCTCTGCTGTGATTTGATTGGTAGTGGTGCCATCCATTCGCCCCTCAACTCCATGATCTAGCATCATGGTGTCTTTTCACTTCCTGTTCCCACACTTATTTCATAGAGCTCCACTGGAGCTCAAACTGCAAACCGAGATCTTTCTTGTGCTCAGATTCACCAAGTCATAGATTGTTTCCAGATAAAGTGGGGCTTTTAAATGATCTAAATTTGCCTGTTTACACTTAATTTCGAATTCCAAATCTTTCTGTTCTTTGTTGTAGTACAATCATTTGCGTGTCTGCTAAAACAGAAAGGCCTGACATTTCAAACTAAATTAATAAGGAAACAAAGAGCAATAAAATCCATACAACAACAACAGTGCATTTATCAAGAAAAGGGCTTAAATGATGAATCAGTCCTCAACTCTGTTTTGCAGGGGATATGACATGCATATTTCCACCAGTGTCCACATTTTTTTGGACTTGGCTGGAGGTTCAGGTCATCAATCATTGTGTTTTTTTTATATATTTATTTATTTTTGTGTGTGTACTTTACTAACAATATCTATGGTATTTGGACATAGATTATGGCTACAATGATCACTTTTCTATATGAGAAGCGTGCTATATTGATTAATTATTGGTTTTGATAGGTAATGCGATGCTGTTGAGAGTGCTGCCATCTGTGTATCCACGACAACCAGAGCCCATCCATCAACACATCCGTGAACTGATGGCGATGATGTCCCAGTTGGACCAGGCCGGCAGACAGCACCTGCTCAGACTACTGCAGATGATCTCTGAGCATCACCCCCTGGTGAGTGAAGGAGAGACAAATGAGTGTGCAAAAGAATGAAGGTGGTGTTTGAGGAGGAAGTCTGGTCAAGGTGAGTTATTCTGGGGAACAGTAAAAGAATTCGAAGGTCACCAAGGGAGTAGAGGGGTGGATACATAAATGTGTACAAAGTGAGTGATTTAGCATTTATTTTAAAGCAGACAGCTGCAGTACAAGGTCAAACTCGGTAAAATAGTTTAATGGTTAACACCTCTGGCGCTACCATAGTTGAGCAGCCGCCAAACGGATGGGGAAATATCAGAAAGCACATCCTAAACTGTTGGCACCCCTGGCTCTGACTGAAGATAAATTTACAGGAAAAGAAAAGAGGAAACCACAGTTTTGGCAGAAACAGAACCAGTCATCTGTTTTTTTACGTTTTGAAATGCTTTTTGAGGGGGATTGAGGGGCAGCCTATGCGTGGAGTCAGAAGAATGCATTAGTCATGAAGAGATAATTTTGCATTGGGTAATAAGCACATGCATATCACTCAGCTCATCAGTGAAAACATTGGATACTTGAATAGTAGTAAGATTAGGAAAGATTATGAGGCATTTCATAATAAAGCTTCTGTTGTCATTTCCTTTTATTTATATTTACCGAAATAGGAAATGACAATTCAATGAAAAATTTTACTATTTTCAGGGATTGATATTGTCATTCTGAAAGCCCAAAGTCCAAAGCCATTTCCATCATAGAGACTGAGGGGCTATCATAAAATAGGATTTTAAATGGCGTCTTTAAGGGGATAATTCAACCGAAAATTTAAATTCTGTTATTAATTACCGTATTGCCCCGAATATAAGACGACCCTGATTATAAGACGACCCCCCTTTTTCCAGATGTACCTTTTGAAAAAACAAATCTTGTTCAATTATTTTCATATTGCATATTTTTCCTATTTTCATTTTTGTTTTGAAAGTATGGTAAAAACTGGTAAAATGTACCAACAATCACATTTAAAAAATATACACTTTTTGATATACCATTAAAAAAAAAAAAAACAGGTAGCCCATCTGAATTAGGACATTTAGGCTATCCATCTAATAGTAGCCTACCAAAATCTTATTAACAGTAGAAGTAGAGTTGGTTCCATCAGGCTAACGTGACAGTCACGACTCATGTAGCTGTAAGGTTTTCTTTCTCTTTCGTTTTTACTCGCGATCTTTACAACACGCATTTACGTATTTCATGGCACACTCGTTTTATGCTTATTTGGCACCACCTATTGTTGTGGGTGTATTATTGACATGTCAAAGTCTAGACCCTGAATATAAGACGACCGCGTTTTTTCAGATGTATTTCCAAGAAAAAAACATCGTCTTATATTCGGGACAATACGGTACTCACCCTCATGTCATTCCAAACCTGTAAAACCTTCGTTCATCTTCGGAACACAACTTAAGATATTTTTGATGAAATTCGAGAGCTTTCTGACCCTGCAAAGACAGCAACGCAACTGAAATTTTCAAGGCCCATAAAGGTAGTAAGGCTATCGTTAAAATAGTTAATGTGACATCAGTGGTTCACCCTTAATTTTATGAAGCTATGAGAATACAATTTGTGCGCAAAGAAAACAAAAATAACGACTTTATTCAACAATTTCTTGTCTTCCATGTTAGTCTTTGACACATGCGTGTGCATTCCACTGCTTGTAAACAAGGCGCAGCGCATCTGGGTCCTATGTCAGAACGCTGGCTCCTGCATCAGCAGCATCATCACACGTATGCGTCGTGGTACTCTCGTGAATGCACATCGACTGACACGGAAGAGAAGAAATTGTTGAATAAAGTCATTATTTTAAGTACAATTTTGTCTGTATTATTTGTGTCCCCTTCAAAAATTGCTCTTGAGAAAGTTTGTTTATGGTCCCCTCCCCAACTGTTAGATGAAATTTACACCCGTGATACGCAGTATATTTTAATCCAACGGTACCGTATATCCTTGGTCATATTTCTGTTTCACCAGCTAAGATCTGTTGTTGAGCTATATGACTCATACCAGTCATACTAGTTATTCGAACAACACTGAACCAGCACCCAGCAGCATAGACTAGCATAAAAATTCATGAAAGATTTTCTTTTTAAATGGATGGATTGATAGATAAACAAATAGACAGGTACATCAATAGCATTCCTTCTATAGTAAATCAGAAATTATGTGGGAGAGGAGATACCCCAGGCTCTCTCTGTCCCAGTGCTGCTAGTTTATATAGTGATTTGGATGCAAACGGGATTAATAAAGATTAGTTAGTGGTTTCCACATCCTGACAGAGGCTGGGAATCCTGCTTCTCACAGGACGTCCTGTCTACTGCCCTCCCAGCTACACCAGATCCTCTCTTCGTCCTCTCAACCACTGCCAATTCAAAGGTGAAGTGTTTTACAAAGAAACATTTGAGAATTAAGCAAATCGTCGCTAAAAGGGTGTAGTTGGATTCATTTCATGCTAGAGAAAAGAGCTCATGTAACCCATGTGGCTCATTTGCCTCTAGTCATCACTGCAGTTTGTCATGAATGTCAACCAACACACAAGATGATCTGTAGTTCTTCTGTGAGTCACTGTTCGTTTTAAATGTCATCACTGCTTTGCTATAACAGATAGATAAATCTAACTGTCCATAGTGGGAGGATGATTATGAGTTTCCTTCTGCTCCACATTTTTTCTCCTGTTACTGTCTTCACTAGTTTTTCTCTGCAAGCTCGTATAGGAACCAGGGACTCTGGTTAATGAGTGGGCGGCACTGAAATCCACCAACCAGAGTGCTGTGGTACTTTACACAGCACGATTACAACCATATGGGACCTTTGATGAAAGAAAAGTTCAGGACCAAATGAGTGTGTTTGTGGTGTTTTTACTATTTTTATTACATCCCCACTGTGAAGAGTCCAGATTGCATTTCCTTAGGTGCTTCCAAGAACAGCAGAGAACTGTAGAAGTGCTTTAATACCCTCAAAATACATGTGTGTGTGTATATATATATATATATATATATATGTGTGTGTGTGTGTGTGTGTGTGTGTAGTTTTTTTCCCCCACATTTTTTAAAGAGATATAACAATAAAAAAAAAAGGTTATACATTCCGTGTTTGGGTCATTTTAAACCTGGGTATGTATGGAGTACCATTGGTGTCAAAAATACTTTTTGTTATATTATCTGTGAATTTAAATCGGTGTCAGATACATTTGTACAAATATATTTAGT
Organism: Sinocyclocheilus grahami; assembly: GCF_001515645.1. Lineage (NCBI taxonomy): Eukaryota > Metazoa > Chordata > Actinopteri > Cypriniformes > Cyprinidae > Sinocyclocheilus > Sinocyclocheilus grahami. Next base: position 433,190 of record NW_015505800.1, on the reverse strand, counting down.
CTTTTCCCCATATCTCACACACTTTTGGGACTGAATTTTGTTGGTAAACATATGTACACCTATTGACAAACCAATGCAACATTAAAATGTATAACTTTTTTTGGTGTGGTTCATGTGTAATTTCAAATTTCAAAGAAGTTTTTAATTAATCAAAAAGGGGTAAATGCAGTAAAAACATGGTAACATTCAAAACTTTTTCACATTCACTCATTAATGAGAAGCTGCTCTTCAGATACAATATGGTTTTAGTTGAAAAATATTAAGTTATGACTGTATTATATTAAAAAAAAAGATTCTTCGGGTCAAAATGGATTTTGAATGCATTATGAGGGTTCAACTTTAGCCTTGTCTTTTTGTCTCCTCAGGTATTGTCGTCTTTGGTGCCATCGTTGATTGTTTACATCAGTGATAGTGAGCTCAGTGACACTGCCTTGAGTGTGTTGGTGAACGTGGCTCAGGCAAGCCCCGCCTCTCTCGTTCCTTTCCTGTCCACCCTAAGAAATGTGGGTCAGAAGAACCCTTGGTTGTTGGGACACATCGCTAAGATCCATGGGGCAGTGGGTCTGACTAGTGAGGTGGGCATTTGCATCACAATACATGTTCATGCATCAAATCCAGATAAACACTTAATGCGCTTGGTCATACTGTATATCAGAGTGCTGAATCTGCCCCAAGATTCATCAGACTGGTCCATTGTTGTGTGTCAAAAGTATTTTTATTTGTTGCTTTGTTTTAAAGGGGCATTCAGTAGTTCTCTAAAGTATGCATCACTGTTCTTCATGTTTTTAAGGGCCGATATCACAAAGGTGTACTGACATGGTTCAGCATGATTGTCTCCGAGTGTTTTTTTTTAACACTGATACAAGTGAGTTTTAGAAAGCACTCTGCACAAGAATTAATTCCCTTAAAAAAAGGGATTTAGTGAAACATTGCAGGTCACATCATTTTAGCATGTGTACACCATTCAGATTACTCTTCACAAAAACAATTCGTTTCTTAATGTGTAAAACTTTTAAAATTAACAACAAACTATTAAATGCACCTTTAAACATATGCGTCGTCACCGATAGCCTCGTGGGCAGCGTGTCGACATGTAGCGCCATTGCGCTTCAGGCGCCCCGTGTTCGAGTCTCGGCCCGCGGACCTTTCTCGATCCCCCCCCCTCTCTCCCACTTTGCTTCCGGTCTCACTACTATCCTATCAATAAAAGGCAAAAACGCCAAAAATAAATCTAAAAAATATATATATATATATATGCTGTTCATGGCGTGAGATGCTGAAAAAAGTCTAGCGCATATTTACAAGGCCAGTACTAAAAATAGTGCATTCAGAATGGAGCAAGACCTTTATGAAAAGCTCCTGGCAAGCTTTATTACACTTACAGTATGTCATGACACGTTACCTATAAGACTTTGCAGTAATAGCTTCTTTTCTTCTTATTATCTTATTGTTCAAATGTTAAAGTTTCATACCACTTGTAACACTGGGAGGTCTTTTTCTTCTCACATAAAACAATAGTTTCAATTTATTTAACATACATTTATTTGCTGTACGATATCCCTCAGAAAGCTTTCTGCTGAAGAAAGCTATCACAGTCCTTCTCAAAAAACAGGGATCTTGGTAATATGCATGCCAATAGGAACCTTTAAAGTTTGACAGCAGTCACTGTGAGATGTATTGCTGAAAGAGTTGAATATGTTACAGAAGTGGTGCTTTGATGACAGTAATGGTGTTGCTTTAGGGGTGAATGTAGAAATAGAGAGAAGTTGTAGCACGCTAAAACTGCTGTGATCTTTATTAGATGTGAATTCTTGTTGGAATTGAAGTTATATGCTGAAACAGCCATGCGGTGCATTTTTCTCCTGGTTTCTTCATTTGGGATTATAATACAGATCTATGCATCATTACAGTTATTTTAGCAGGTGATGAAGAGTATAGATGAATGATGAATGTGAATCGTATCACTCATCAGTTGTGTCCGTGTGTGTGTGTGTGTGTGTGTGTGTGTGTATATCCTGTGGTTTCTTTGTGTTAGTATTTTGGCACCCTGGACTGTTTTTTTCCAGAGTTATCAGAAGTATTCCATCATATTAGAGAAATTAGGAGAGCATAAAAAGCTAGTTAGCATGTACTTTTTTTTTTAAAGTCAAGAAAGTTCAAAAACAACAGAGAAGTTAATTATACCACTCCATTATAAACCACAGTCAACCACATTTACATTTAGAGTCTCAAGTGTTTTGAGAGCGAACTTTCTAAATATATTCAACTACTGTTTTGTCTTATTTCACGTCCATTAGACTGTAGCCAGGGGTGTCACACCCAGGGGTAAAACTGGGACAAAGTGCATAGGACCCAGAGGCTGAGGGGGCCCACAACCATACCCTTTTGGGGGCCCGACTGAGAAAATATGTTTCATTTATTGCGCATAATATAATTTTTCTTTCATTTCATTTTCAGCGTGAAATGTGGCATTGCTTGACAGTTTTTGTAGGATTCACTCAAACCATAGTATATGAATATGGTGGTCAGTGTGGTATTGCCATAGGATACAGACACAGTACTTCTTGTAAGGGTCATTATGTACTTTATTTGTGGTTTTGAATATTTTCCCTACTTTCCCACCAAACCTTGAAGAAATTATCACATCTTTTATAAGAGATCAATTTAATTAGATTTCTCCCTGGCCCTTATTCTCATTTCCTTTTTGTGATGTGTGACATGCCTGTTAAACCCGCATAAACAACAGAAAACACACACGGATTGGTCCTGCGGCGGCTCCATAACAGTCACGCTGCAAAATACATGATGTTTTTTGATGCAACACATCATCATATATTCCTACATAAATTTTGATGACATGTTTAGCTGTGTACTTTCCTCCTCTCTACTTGTTTATTTGCAGATGTCCTCCTAAGTGTTGTTTGTGAAGGGATTGCAATGATTTGAGAGCATGTTTGGTTTCGAGAGGGCAAGTTGATTTGTCTTTCTTTTGATCCATTTCAGTTAAGCAAAGTGCTGCAACTAATTTGTTTCTGTAATTGTGACTGTGGGTTGTTGTTGAGAGTTTGACTAGCTATGAAGTAGACAGGACAGTTTATTTCTCAAACTTTCCAAAGTGTTGATAGTAATGATGTAAACCATGTAATCCTTGCCAAAAATCATGATGCATGTACATATTTTGTCTTAGGGTGAACAAAAAAAGTAAAAAACAAATTGTGTGTGCGTGTATATATATATATATATATATATATATATATACATACATATTTGTTTGATACATTTTTCTGCTGAATAGTTAATATTAATAAATGCTGTCAACATTACATTTATGTGAAATATTTAGAAAATGGAATTAAACTTTTAATTTGACTTCCCATCATGCTGAGGAAAAAGTCCAAATTATGTTACTCCTCTGTGTGAAAATGTTAAGTCATGTTTATTTTTTGTAATGGGGCACAGCTAAATATTAGGGCTTTGGTAGTTCAAATAAGTTGGCTATGGAATACACTCTAATTCCATGACAGGTATGTGTGTTACAATGGTGTGTGTGTGTGTCATTCTCTTGGTATAGGGTCCAGCGTGCAAGCTTGCCTCTTGTTCATGCTCTCTGTATAATTCTTTTGGGACGTTTCTTAGAATTGAAGGATGTTTACACCAGTCTGAATGATGAAACATGGCAGCTAGTCCATGTGCGAACCACAGTGTGGGACATCAAGTGAATATTTCTGAACAGTGCCTGTTTTTATCGGTGCCAGTAAATGGCACAATTGTCAGCTTTAATTTGGCTTTGCATGTTTTGCCTAACTGTGATATTTTTAACATCTGTTTACGTCCTAATGACTCAAGAACAAGTAGATTATTTGCTGTAATGACTCAGGCACAATCACCAGGGCTGTTTTGTAACATGCTACAGCAGCTTCCAAAAACAGTTTGTTAGATAATTGTTTGCAATTTTCCCTAGAAACTATTCAAAATGGAAAGCTAACCTGACACGATTCGATAATATCAGCGACAAGCAATTTGTTTGTCCACACAAGAAGTGACACAGCTACAAAACACGACAAACGCAACAAACCACAGCCAGTGTGTGGGTGGGCTCTCTATTGCACCAAAATGGTTAAGTACTTAATCAAGTTAATGTAAAAAAAAAAGTTAAATAATTAAAATAATATGAACAGGGCCATCTTACCTTATTGTAAAGCAATGTTATTTTAGTCTAGGTACTATTATAGTTTTTGTTAATATTTTGAATTATTTTTATATTTTCTGCTGTCATTTTCATTTTAGTTTAAGTTTTAGTAATTGTATTGTTTGTTTGTTTGTTTTTGTTAGTTTTGTTGTTTTTAAATTTATATATAGTTATTACATTTTATTTCAGTTTTAGTGTTAGTTATTTTAGAGCATCAAGATAAACTAAATGAAAACGGAAATGTTGCCTTCTCAACTAGCTAAAATAAAACAGTTTAAGTATTTTACTTCAGTTAACATTTATTTTATTTCAAGTAACTAAAATGTTTTTTGTAATATTTTTAATTTTGGGTTACTATAATAACCTTGTTGTAAAAAATGACCAAACTATCTTAATCAGTATTTACTCAGTATTTGTCTTTCAATACATACAGTGGTGTGAATAAGTGTTGGCCCCCTTCCTGATTTCTTATTTTTTTGCATGTTTGTCACACTTTAATGTTTCAGATCATCAAACAAATTTAAATATTAGTCAAAGATAACACAAGTAAACACAACATGCAGTTTTTAAATGAAGATTTTTATTATTAAGGGAAAACTAAATCCAAAACTACATGGCCCTGTGTGAAAAAGTGTTTGCCCCCTAAACCTAATAACTGGTTGGGCCACTCTTAGCAGCAACAACTGCAATCAAGCGTTTGCGATAACTTGCAATGAGTCTGTTACAGCGCTGTGGAGGAATTTTGGTCCACTCATCTATGCAGAATTGTTGTAATTCAGCCACATTGGAGGGTTTTCGAGCATGAACCGCCTTTTTAAGGTCATGCCACAGCATCTCAATAGGATTCAGGTCAGGACTTTGACTAGGCCACTCCAAAGTCTTCATTTTGCTTTTTCACTTTTTCACACAGGGCCATGTAGTTTTGGATTTTGTTTCCCCTTAATAATAAAAACCTTCATTTAAAAACTGCATGTTGTGTTCACTTGTGTTGTCTTTTACTAATATTTAAATTTGTTTGATGATCTGAAACATTAAAGTGTGACAAACATGCAAAAAAATAAGAAATCAGGAAGGGGGCCAACACTTTTTCACACCACTGTAAATATGAAGATATATTTACTTATTAAGCACTTTTAACAATAATTTAAACCTTTTAAAACTATTTAAAAGTTTAACCATTGTTTTCAGAATTTATTTTGAAAATTTAGTGAGCGTAATGCTTTAATAAAGCAAGAACACCTGGGTTATGAAAATCAAAGCGTTATTTCTTCTTCTTCTTCCTCCTCTTCTTCTTATTATTTTCAATAATAATACAGAATAATCTATTTTCTGGCCTGGCACGATTTATTCCTGATTAAGATGCAAAAATGTATGTGTATGTGTACAGTCATGGCCAAAAGTTTTGGCAGTGACATAAATTTTGTGTTTTGCAAAGTTTGCTGTTCAGTATTTGTAGATTATTTTTCCACATTTTTCTAGTATACTGAAAAACAATGATAAGCATATCATACGTTTTAAAGGCTTTTATTAAAGGCTTCATAACCTCTGCAATTCGCTCTGGCATGCTGGATATTAGCTTCTGGGCCAAATCCTGACTGATGGCGATCCATTCTTGCTTTATTAGTTCTCAGATTTGATCACAATTTATGGGCTTCTGCTTGTCTACTCACCTTTTGAGGACTGACCACAGGTTCTCTATGGGATTGAGATCTGGGAAGTTGCCTGACCACGGAACCAACATTTCAATGTAATGATCTTCGAGCCACTTCTTTATCACACTTGCTTTGTGACATGGTCCTCCATCATGCTGAAAAATGCACGGATCATCAGCAAATTGCTCATGGATCGTTGGAAGAAGTCGCTCTTGCAGGAAGTTTTGATACTATTCTTTATTCATGGCAGTGTTTTTGGGCAGAATTATGAGAGTGCCCACTCCCTTGGTTGAAAAGCAACCCCACACATGGATGGTCTCAAGATGCTTCACTGTTGGTACGTCACAGGACTCATGGTAGCATTCACCTTTTCTTCTCCAAACAATCGATTTTTCGTCAAACACTGTGAAATCGCAGTGCCAATCTGTGTATGAAATCCCTTGCCATGGGCCCCTGTTACTCTGTTCCACTATTACCCCTTGTCCGGCACCCATGGGTACAATTCTCGCCTGTCACACGGTAGGGATGGGCGATACCTTATCGTTTGCGATATACCGGTAAAAATTCTCCCCACGATAAGAATTAGTCTTCCCGCGATAATAACGATAAAGTCTAGTTGTTGACATATTTCTGTGTGCGACAGTGCGGAGCGACATCGCGGAAGACCGATGTGAAATTGAGGAGGAGTAGCCTATATCACTAAATGAGGAGCTCGAGCTCCTTTTACAATCTGTAACTGGTTTGGTTAGGGCTGTACAGTGCACAAAAAAATCGGTCTGAATAAATGAACTACGGTAGCACATGTGCGATACAGTTTTGCATGTGTATGAGCCTGTTTACAAAACCAACAAAGATATAATTTATTGACATGCTTTTTCTCCAAATTAACTTAACAACATAGTCGAGTGTTTGAAATACTTATTTTTGTGACCAGACACGGTTTCATATTACAGAATGATAGTATTATATACAGTGATAAAGGCCATGTCGATTAACATTGCATTATAAATATACTTTCCTTATAAAAATACCCAAGATTGAAGAACACAGATAAACCATATATTTTGTGCAATCTTATGTTTATTTTCCTCAAATTTCATCAGTTAAAATGTCTCTATCTCCGTGGTGCGTTTTATTAAACGATAACTGGATACCTTCCTGGAGTGTCGTCAGTAGTATTACTTCTGCTATGGATATGTGGCGTTTCTGTGCAAAAGCGCCCTCCGGCTTCCAGTATGAATTAAACAGTCTTTACATTAGGTGCATACTCATTAATGTTCAAATATAAAAAATAGGAAAGATAATACTTTTCTCTAAAGAAACAGGATTCCCGGAATTATCGTCATTGATATTGTTATTGTAATAAATAGTGTGATATATTTTTAAGCCCATATCGCCTATCCCTACCACACGGGAGGCCACGGGATATTTGGGTTAAACTGTTCTGGAGCAGTGTTGTAAATACAACTTAACCACTGATTTCTAGACGTGTCCTCTTTTGGAAGGCCAAACAAAGTAGTTTCGCTTTCACAACGAAAAAGCGTCACACACCGCGGCCTTGAGTGAGCGGAGGCCGGAGGCCTAGAGTGAGCCACGACCTAGAGTATGCGGAGGCCGGCTTGAGTGAGCAGAGGAGGGCGGGCTTGAGAACGGTGTGGCCAGCGGATTCGACGAAGGAGCATCCGGCGGGCTTGCGGCAACCACATATGACGACCCCGGGTGCATTTATATCCAAAGCGACTTAAGACTTACAAATGATTTATATGAAATGTCAAGTGAATTTAGTATGCAATATTCCTTTATGCCTCATTTTATCACAAATATAATCTTTTTTAAAATCTCTAAAATTCAAGTGAATCACTTCTTCATACTTTTAGTAACCCCCAACCTTAACCTCATCTATAGTGCTCACATGTCTAAAAGATTAAGAGTTATGCTGAAGAAACTAGAAAGTGAGAAATTAGGACCGAGAGGACTGAGCAAGTTTGTTTGGCATGTTAAAAACATTTAAACTCTATATGTGAAAATGAGAAAAAAATCTATAAAACTTAGATTTACCACACAGTGCAGAAAGACAGGTCAAACATTTATTTTTTGACAGCATTTGCTGAAAGACTCATGAAATATAAACATTTAGAAAATGGAGGAAAAGCATCCAGCTGTGGTAAGAGTTACAATTACCTGAATCTCAGCCAGCTCTTCATGAAATGTACACTAAGCATCCAGACTGCAGTAAGAATTTAAATGGACAAAAGCTTTAATCACTCTTAAATGGGTAACTCAAATATACAGCTTAAACGATGGGAATGCAGGCCCCCAACATCCATTATAACACATAGAATGGCAATCTGCTATGAGAAATAAATGATGTACATCCAGAAATGTGCAAGAGGGGAGGAATGTTTCCCAAAATATTTCTTCTTAAAGCATAAAAACCAACTAGCAGCTACTTGTTCATTTGGTATTTAATCGCAAACTTGGTTTGTTGGCAACTTTTCACAGGGAGTTAGAAGATGTGTTACCTTGCATGTAAAGCAGCTAATTGTAGTTTTTTTTAAATATATATATAAATACTGACTCTCACAGAAGGAACCCAGTTTGACTTCAGATGCAGAAACTGCCAGGTGTATTAACATTATTTTGCCTGTAATTTCTGCACCACTACCAGGACCAACAGTTTAATTGAGTGTTTTTAAACACTCACTGTCTATCATTAGTTGGATAAACATATAGTTCATACTTCAGGAACTCGAGCTGCGTTGAAACGCTCTGAATCACGTGTGTAATCAGACGCTCCGCCTGGCTTCCTCCGAGGAGGTTGATGTGGAGGGCGTCGATGAGCTCGCCAGATGCAAGCACGAGTTGCACAAGCATGTTATGTCTAATATTATAATGAGCAGCATTACTGGGGTGAGGAGCTCGTGCAGTTAGCTCTCGGGGACTGATTGTGCTTTTCCCACTGCAAAACGCTCCGCTCTCGCTGGGCACGCTCCGAGGTGTGTGTCCGTGCCTGTAATCTTGTGGTTTTTTCTCCCTCTGAGTGAGAGCTCGCTGCTGCCGGTATCTTTCTCCGAAGAGATTGATATTGTTTTATAACCGAGCGGCTCGCACACTGCCGAGGCAGCACGTGCATTAGATCAGTAGGTACGTTTAAACTTTTTGCTTCCATCGGAATTGGTTCTTTTCTCAGGGCCCAGTGCTGGGAGCTCCTTGTCGCCGCGTAACGCTAGCGATGGGCGCTTCCCTCACCAGTTCACATCCCTGGGCATCTCAATATGGGAGCAGACATCCTGTCGAGGCAGGGGCCGAGGCCCGGGGAATGGAGGCTTTACCCCGTGGTGGTGAAGCAGATATGGAGAGTTTTTGGCCAGGCTCAGGTGGACCTGTTTGCGACTCAGGAGATATCGCACTGTACCCTCTGGTTCTCTCTGACTCATCCAGCTTCTCTCGGACTGGACGCTATGGTACAGACTGGCCGAGGCTTCATCTGTACGCCTTTCCCCCGATCGCTCTGCTCCCGGGAGTTCTGGAGAGAGTGCGCCGGTACGGGGTCCGTCTGCTGCTAGCAGCAGATTTCCCTTCTCGACGGCTCTCCATGGGAGATTTCCATCAGGAGGGATCTCCTCTCACAGGCGGAGGGTACGATCTTTCACACCCGCCCGGAGCTATGGAAGCCGTGGGTGTGGCCTCTGAGGGCCTCTTTCCACTTCTTGGTGTGGAGACTGCCAGGTCGACCCAGTTAACTGCCCAGCTGGTACAGTGCTGGAGTTTCTGCAGGCCTGATTCTCCGCAGGGTTGACCCACTCCACCTTAAGGTCTACGTGGCGACCATTGCAGCCTACCACGCCCCTCTTGGTGGCCAGTCAGTGGGCAGACACCCCCTGGTTACACGTTTCCTCCACGGTGCACTGAGGCTGAAGCCTCCGGCCAGAGAAGCTTATGCTAAGCGGTGGACAAGGATGCTATTTCATAGCCTCGAGTCCTCTGATCTCCCCTCTACTTTGGGGGTCAAGGCTCACTCCTTCTGAAGTTAGCCTTTGGGCGGGATGTCCCGGCCTACTTTGTCAGGTGCCTACCTGCATTCTGCGCCACTCCTGGCTCCTTTCTCTGGCTTTAGCTGTGCTCTTCCACACTAGGCAGAGATTTGTAAGTCTGGCGGCGTGGACATTCTCGTTCCCCTAGCGTTTCGATGCAGCTCGAGTTCCTGAAGGGGAACGTCTCCAGGTTACGCATGTAAACCTAGTTCCACGAGGGAACGAGACGCTGTGTCTCAGTGCCATACTTCCGGCATCCCTGCGAGCGCTTGCTTCGTTCCTTAAAGCTGACGCCGGTTCCACTGCACGTGCTTTTAACTGCCCGTGACGTCTTGCCCATCCATTGGACTGATTACATACGTGATTCAGAGATTGGTCACGCTAAAGGCGTTCCCATAGCGTTTTGACGCAGCGTCTCGTTCCCTCTGGGAACTAGGGTTACATGTGTAACCTGGAGATGTTCCAACATATAGATACCTTGACTTCAATACCGGTTCCTGAATGATACTTTTTTCAATACCAACAAGATTACATTACACGTTACCAAAAAAAACTTTTAAGAAAAACATTAAATTTTTTATACTTGTTGACGTTTCTCGTGAGCCACTGCACAAAGGAACAAAAAAGCACAAAGGAACAAAATGTAACCAACACAATAAATCAGTGCAAATAGTTTTAATAAAGTTCTTTATGACATCCTGTTGTCTTGGGCCTCTGTGGAATTTTTGTGACTCCTCGTGCCTCAACTCGGTTTTGACCAAATCTTAGATTGTCTGATTCGGTCTGATATCCTACACTTTACATTTTAATTTGAATTGTCACTATTATTGCGTGAGCATTAAATAAAAGCTTTGTAAAAACTGTATTTGCATTTTCTTTTTCACTTTTGCCTTTCATTTTAGTATTGGCAGTCTTGCATCGAGATTGAAGTAAAAATGAAATATCAAATCACCAACTGCATTTTATTTGTCAATTTGACAAGGATTATGCATCCACAACACAACAAAATCGCCGCAACACAACGGACACAAGCCACAACACAACAAAATTAGCACAACACAACGGAAACAAGCCACAACACAACAAAATTAGCACAACACAACGGAAATGGTCCTATGCACACAAACATATATATTTGCTACTTTTTAACACGTGAGCTCCTCTTTAATAAATATGGCGTCATTTCTTTTTAAACACTGTTACAGCTGAATGAGCAGAGGGATTTAATGCAGGGTCTAATGATCTAAAGAAATCCACATTTTGATATCCAGTATATTTTCACAAACCCTTAAAGTTTCTATGGGACAGTATATTATATATCACCACATATCATTTCAATAACGGAGTGTTTACATTAAGTGCAAATAACCAGCCTTTTTGACATATAGGCTATTTACACTAATTACACTCACCAATGTCTGGTTGGGCCACACAAAATTAAAAATCACGTGCACTGGGTAACAGAGCAGTGGCATAGCGAGTAAGGCACATAAAAGTAGCATTTTGACGCGATCGACCCGAGTTAAAGTCTGCCTTTTGCCGGACTCACTCTTCTCCTTTTTCCCATCACATATCAGATCAGAAAGGCATTTACTTTAAATGTAGAAAACATTACTTTACGCTTAGTGTAAACAGTTTATCCATAAAATACTTTCTATTGTCAATTAGTGTAAACAGCATCTAAAATGCTACTTACACTGCAAATAGCCGCTGCCATCTAAGGGGTCATATGATGTTGCTAAAAAGATCATTATTTTGTGTATTTGATGTAATGAAATGTGTTTATGTAGTTTAAGGTTCAAAAAACACATTATTTTTCACATACTGTACATTATTGTTTTTCCTCTATGCATTGAAGTGTTCTGGAACAGTGTTGTAAATACAATTTAACCACTGATTTCTAGCCGTGTCCATTTTTGGAAGGCCAAACAAAGTAGTTTCACTTTCACAACGAAACACTGCGTCACACACGGCGGCCTAGAGTGAGCGGCGGCGGCCTAGAGTGAGCAGAGGCCGGGGGCTAGAGTGAGGAATGGCCAGAGGGCTAGAGTGAGCAGAGGCGGCGGGCTTGAGAGCGGCGCGGCCGACGGATTCGACGAAGGAGCATCCGGAGGGCTTGTGGCAACCACATGTGACGACCCCTTGCTGGACTCCGCTTCGTCCACGGTGAAAGCCGATCCGGTGATCCACAGCGCAAAGTTGATGTATTTGCTCAGCGACCAGCATGGATCAGCTCCAGGCATGATGCAGCCATATCATCCTCTTTTGGAAGGCCAAACAAAGTAGTTTCGCTTTCACAACGAAACACACAGTGCCTTCACGACATGACGGCGTCAACAACAATGCTACAACGAGAATAAAAGTTGCGCCTTCTTTCTTTGCGTGAACATTTGGGCGGCATTATGCAAATCTTCCCACATCGTGACGTAGATATGTGGGGGCGTGTTAGAACGAGCTGTTTTAGGTAGGCGTTGCTGACTCTTAACTTTTATAAAGAATATCTCTTTGGATTTGAGACTTTAGTCTTTGCAACTTTACAGATCTTCTTTATGCACCAAGAGCTTGTAACACTCCAAAGAGAAAGGAAAAATTGAAATCGCATGACCCCTTTAATTTTGAACAATTTACTATACCAATACCATACCGATGTTTTTATGGACTCTTTAACTTGCACATAGTATTACTGTTGAATTCATTTCATAATGCTGTTTCTCGCAGCCACGTAAATGATGCTTTAAAGCAAAAATTTGGGCTTCATACTAGAGTTAATGGTCTAAAAATATTACTAATTTTAAAGAGCTTTTACTGCACTAGGATTTTTAAATGACACTTTAAATTTGCATGGCCATATAAATGACTTGGCTAATGGTTTTAAAATAATTGGTACTAAAATGCCCAAATTTTTAATTTCGTTAGACCATTACCTCTGGTATAGAGTCCTTAGTTTTAACGCATCCTCTATAATGGCCAAGAAAGGGAGCGGGAGCATTTCCGTTGTGCTGCAGCGATTTCATTGTGTTGTGGCTTATTTCCGTTGTGTTGTGCTAATTTCGTTGTGCTGCAGCGATTTCGTTGTGTAGAGATTTAGTTTTGTTGTGGCTTGTTTCCGTTGTATTGCGACTTTTTTCCATTGTGTTGTGGCTTGTTTCCGTTGTGCTGCGGCGATTTTGTTGTGTTGTGCACTACTGGTCCACCGTAGAGATCTTTTCTGAAACGTAACGTTAGTGGAAACGCCAGTATGGACGAGGAATGCTTTCATTTTAAGGGCTAGAGTGAGCAGAGGCGGCGGGCTTGAGAGCGGCGCGGCCGACGGATTCGACGAAGGAGCATCCGGAGGGCTTGTGGCAACCACATGTGACGACCCCTTGCTGGACTCCGCTTCGTCCACGGTGAAAGCCGATCCGGTGATCCACAGCGCAAAGTTGATGTATTTGCTCAGCGACCAGCATGGATCAGCTCCAGGCATGATGCAGCCATATCATCCTCTTTTGGAAGGCCAAACAAAGTAGTTTCGCTTTCACAACGAAACACACAGTGCCTTCACGACATGACGGCGTCAACAACAATGCTACAACGAGAATAAAAGTTGCGCCTTCTTTCTTTGCGTGAACATTTGGGCGGCATTATGCAAATCTTCCCACATCGTGACGTAGATATGTGGGGGCGTGTTAGAACGAGCTGTTTTAGGTAGGCGTTGCTGACTCTTAACTTTTATAAAGAATATCTCTTTGGATTTGAGACTTTAGTCTTTGCAACTTTACAGATCTTCTTTATGCACCAAGAGCTTGTAACACTCCAAAGAGAAAGGAAAAATTGAAATCGCATGACCCCTTTAATTTTGAACAATTTACTATACCAATACCATACCGATGTTTTTATGGACTCTTTAACTTGCACATAGTATTACTGTTGAATTCATTTCATAATGCTGTTTCTCGCAGCCACGTAAATGATGCTTTAAAGCAAAAATTTGGGCTTCATACTAGAGTTAATGGTCTAAAAATATTACTAATTTTAAAGAGCTTTTACTGCACTAGGATTTTTAAATGACACTTTAAATTTGCATGGCCATATAAATGACTTGGCTAATGGTTTTAAAATAATTGGTACTAAAATGCCCAAATTTTTAATTTCGTTAGACCATTACCTCTGGTATAGAGTCCTTAGTTTTAACGCATCCTCTATAATGGCCAAGAAAGGGAGCGGGAGCATTTCCGTTGTGCTGCAGCGATTTCATTGTGTTGTGGCTTATTTCCGTTGTGTTGTGCTAATTTCGTTGTGCTGCAGCGATTTCGTTGTGTAGAGATTTAGTTTTGTTGTGGCTTGTTTCCGTTGTATTGCGACTTTTTTCCATTGTGTTGTGGCTTGTTTCCGTTGTGCTGCGGCGATTTTGTTGTGTTGTGCACTACTGGTCCACCGTAGAGATCTTTTCTGAAACGTAACGTTAGTGGAAACGCCAGTATGGACGAGGAATGCTTTCATTTTAAAAAGCTGTTTTAAAAACAAAAACGCACTAGTGTAAACATAGCCTTACGTCTATGGGGGTCGGACACTTACACACTACAGCCTCACTTTGAGCCACGTCTCTGGGCGTCGGCATAGACTAGAAGGTGTGTTCGACTTGCTGCGGCGTTGTGCAGACCAATCTGTGTATGAAATCAAAGTACCGTGAGAGCTAGACAGCAGACGGCTCCATGAGCTTTGGATCGCTCTCACGGTACTTTGATGTCAGACACGATCAGTCTGCGCAGCGCCGCGCCACGTCAAGTTCAGAACGTGCTGACGTAAGACATCTACTCTGGGCCAATCAGAACATTCTGACGGAGATGACGCATTTACTCCTCGCTGTTTACGGAAGTCAAAGAAATGTCTAAAATTGTCTAATACGATGTCTGCGGGAAAAAAAGCAGTTGCATGAATGTGAACATTTGTGAAAAGTGAAAAGTGAAAAGTGAAAACATCAATGAAAACACTGACTGCTTATACTGGCATAGCTGTTTAAAGGTCATTTCCAGTTAATGATGTCACCATATTTAACGTTACTGGTATTTTGAAATTGATGTGTGAATGGTGCTTTACCAGAAAAAAGACGGAACGTCATTGCCTGTGTGAACAGCGCATTTTTTTATTTACCGGAAAAGTTGTTCCGGTAATTTTACGGCAATTTACTGGTATTACTGTGTGAAATTGTCCCTACAATAACAGACTGTTGTGCAATAAATCATTCATTCAAGAGCATTGTGCAAGTTTACTACAACAGAGTCAATGCCGTGAACTTCGCATACTCTAGTTGAACCTAAAAAGCAATCATTGTCAGAGTTGTAAACATGACAGCTTTCTTCTTCCATTGGGGGGTTTAGCGTCATAACGGCTTTGTTTCCAGGAGGAATGTTAAAGAACACGACACACAATTCCTTCAGAAATCCTGTAGAATACATCCAATCAGGTGACGACTTTCAAAACTCCTGAAGTGTTTTCTTGATTTCAGTAAAAAAATAATTTGGGTAAATCACTGATGTATAATTGCACACAAGTTTTCACACTGTATTTTTGGTAAAATGTGTTTTTTTTGGCCTATAAACAAAATGCACTTATGCACTGATGCTGGATAGCTCTCCCAAAAAGTTGTCATCATTACTTCACCCTCATGTCATTTTGTGCAACACATCAAAACATATATTGAAGAATGTCCAGTCTGCCTTTTTCTCTGTTATTGTATAAAAAGGGCACAGTGGATATTCTGCAATACGTCATATTTCCACAGAAGAACTAAAGATTACAGAACTACAGGTTTGGGACCACATGAGGAAGACGTAAATTATGACATAATATTCATTTTTGGATGAACTATCCTTTTGAGATGCCTGATGATACAGTATGAGGTGTAAAGCGGGCTGAACTGTTTGTGCCCCATCAAGGGGAAAAGGTTGTTGTTCTAAATAGTTCAGTTTGAATTTCAGCTGACTCTTAACTGAGTCACACAGATGAACAAATCAATCACTTTAATTCACAGACCAAAAGCCTTAGCCTGGTAATTACAGGACAGTGCTGAGGCAGATCTCCTCTACCTTCATCACTCACACTGCTCTCCTTAGACAAGCATTGTTTCTTGTTGTTCTACAATAACACGTTTATATGCACTAATTTTCACAGTGAATCCAGTCCAGTTCTGTTCATATGAACAATGAAGGTTGCAATCCTATTCACATATTTCTATAAATGTATGTTTCATGTGCTCTGAGCAAAAATGAGCACAAATGCATTTAGATCCAGAGAAAGCCGCAACAATAACGTCACCAGAGCTACTGCAAGCATTTTTTGCCTTGATGACATACCTAAAATGAAAGATGGCGTGTCAGCTTTTTACCAAATATTTAGTAATATTTAGTCTCTTTTACTGACCACGTCATAAGATGCAAAATAAACATTTGTACACGTTACAAAATGATTTTTTGAAGTTGTAAACTAAACAAAGGTTATTGGATATGTTTTGCAAGAAAATACTACTTCAGGCTTTTAATTAGGCTACGTGTGAATGGCAATTTCTTTGTAATTATTAGTGAGTGAAAATTGCTTCAACGTAAATCCTACAGCATTTTTTTTTTCAGTGTATAAAACGTATGTAAACACATGCCTAACAGCACTGAGGTTTTTTTTTAATCCAATTAAGAAAAATCTGATTCAAGGGTTTGCATGCTTAATTTTTTTCGAAATAAGGAGCTACTTTCTAAGGCAGCATCATAAGCAGTAGGGGCGTCAAATGCAACAATACCAGTCTTTCCCCATTATCGTTAGAGCTTATTCAGTTCACCGCCAATGATCTGTCTGTTTGACATTCGCCTGCTTTCAGACAACATACGCACTGTACTTGTGCATGTGAACATGATCAAGCCATTTACGGTTTTCTCAAATTTAAGTCCTGTTTAACTGAAAACTGTGCAAGGTATTGTTGCATGAAGTTTGGCTGATAGGTTTAATATAATAATTTTGATGAAAGTGATCTAATTAGGCCGAACACAAATTTGTGGTGGTGGTAAGAGATTTGGCATTATGGGATGATGATAGATCAGTCTGTATATGATATCAGAGGTTGTTTTTGAACGGTCACATCCAGATTCTGACACATTAATAGTGCATCATATACAAATCTTATGTTTTCAAAGGGGAATTCAATTGCTGATGCCAATATGATAATTTATTATCCCCCCTTTCAGTTTGATTTAGTTTTTGCTTTGAGTCACCACTCTGACTTAGGCAAAAACATGTTTTGAATCAGATCCCCATATTAGTTCAAAATAGGAATGGAAAATAGTGTTTCGATAAGCTAACAGCCACAGCCAGACACACACCCATTGTGCAAGACGTAATGTAGTCCCTGTTGTGTACGTTTATAGAAATTTCCTTTCATGAAATTCATCATGCTGTCATCTTACTCTATTTCTGGACCTTTTCTTAATATTTTAAAGTATGGTTTATTACACTACATGTCCTATAATTCTTCCAATCATTTTCCCCCCAGTTTTCTTGTACTTTGTAAGCCATTCATGAACTGTTTGTTTAAAAAGATGTTATTTTTCTCAAATGTACCATGTTAAATAGAATACTTTGAGGTACCTGTTAATCATTCAGTACGATCACTGCACCATTTTATCATAGTACTTTTTTGAAAAGGGTTAAATAATTATATATATTTTTTAAAAAGTATAAATTATAAGCTATTATAAAGTGTAAATTATTAAAACTTTAAAATGTTTAGGAATACTGTATGTTATTGATTATAACAATCAGTAAGTGATTAACATTACACAATACAATTTATATTATTTAATGCTTAACAGCTTATTATTCAATGCGAATTCATATTGTTAAAAATTAAACTTGAATGAAACTACTTATTTTTATACACTACTGTTCAAAAGTTTGGGGCCGGCTAAATTAAAAAAAATGTGCTTGAAAGAAGTCTCTTATGCTCAGGGAATTCAATTGCTGATGCCAATATGATAATTTATTATCCCCCCTTTCAGTTTGATTTAGTTTTTGCTTTGAGTCACCACTCTGACTTAGGCAAAAACATGTTTTGAATCAGATCCCCATATTAGTTCAAAATAGGAATGGAAAATAGTGTTTCGATAAGCTAACAGCCACAGCCAGACACACACCCATTGTGCAAGACGTAATGTAGTCCCTGTTGTGTACGTTTATAGAAATTTCCTTTCATGAAATTCATCATGCTGTCATCTTACTCTATTTCTGGACCTTTTCTTAATATTTTAAAGTATGGTTTATTACACTACATGTCCTATAATTCTTCCAATCATTTTCCCCCCAGTTTTCTTGTACTTTGTAAGCCATTCATGAACTGTTTGTTTAAAAAGATGTTATTTTTCTCAAATGTACCATGTTAAATAGAATACTTTGAGGTACCTGTTAATCATTCAGTACGATCACTGCACCATTTTATCATAGTACTTTTTTGAAAAGGGTTAAATAATTATATATATTTTTTAAAAAGTATAAATTATAAGCTATTATAAAGTGTAAATTATTAAAACTTTAAAATGTTTAGGAATACTGTATGTTATTGATTATAACAATCAGTAAGTGATTAACATTACACAATACAATTTATATTATTTAATGCTTAACAGCTTATTATTCAATGCGAATTCATATTGTTAAAAATTAAACTTGAATGAAACTACTTATTTTTATACACTACTGTTCAAAAGTTTGGGGTTTTTTGAGAGTAATTTTGGAAAAGAAGATGAGTGAGAACAAAGGGAGAAATAAAAGCAAAATTAGAAAACTAACAGTTCTATCATGTCCCTTCTATTAAATTTCTGAAGATTTCTCTTTATTCGTCATCTTTCCTACGCAACCTGTTTTCCTCAAGAAAGAACAAAAAAAGTTTTTTCTAAATTAAAAAAAATGTGCTTGAAAGAAGTCTCTTATGCTCACCAAGGCTGCATTTTTTTAAATAAAAAATGCAGTAAATATTGTGAAATATTATTCAAATTTTAAATATCTGTTTTCTGTTTTAATATATTTTAAAATGTAATTTATTCCTGTGATGGCAAAGCTACATTTTCAACAGCCATTACTCCAGTCTTCAGTGTCACACCTGTCACACACTTTTTACCTCTCGTGTGCAGGTCCAGGCTCACGGGGCGCTGCTGTATCTGGTGTCTCTGTTAGCAAGTATGGAGCACAGTGCCCATCACACACTACTGCTGGAAATCCGCTGCCTGACCGATCGCTACACCTCCATCCTGGGCGGCGGAGTAAAAGACATCTACCGCATGAGCAACAGTTTCACCGCCATTGCACGACTTTTGGGACGCAAGCTGGAGGCTGAGAGTACATTTAGCAGGTAGTCACACACAGAGACATTTTGAAAGTGAAAGTGTAGCCAAGTATGGTGTCCCATACTCAGAATTTGTGCACCCGGAACAGTGCTGGGGAGCAGTTGGGGGTTTAGTGCCTTGCTTGAGGGTCTCGTGGTATTGAGGGTAGAAAAGAGCGCTGATCATTCACTCCCCACACCTACAATCCCTACTTGTACCGAGACTCGAACCCGCGACCTTTGGGTAACAAATCTTACTCTCTAACCATGAGGCCATGACTGCCCCAGTTAATTTCCCACTTGCTTCAATTTCCTGAATAGCCTTGACATGTTCCAGTATTAGTTTTTTAAACCACGCAGGTGATTAGTTTTATTGAAGTAATTGACATTTTATTATGATGGAATAACTTCTGTTAAAAAGCTCCCTAATCTGCAGGGCTTTGTCTGAATGTCAGCATTAACCATTGCAAAATTCTTCAGCTAATCCGTGTTTTGGCAGTTTCATTGCTAAAAGTCTGATGAGGTAATGATGTACTCCAGATAGAAATATTTTGTTCATTTCTGTGTTTCTAAGACTTAATTTGTTCTTTCTTGAGGAAAACAGGTTGCGTAGGAAAGATGACGAATAAAGAGAAATCTTCAGAAATTTAATAGAAGGGACATGATAGAACTGTTAGTTTTCTAATTTTGCTTTTATTTCTCCCTTTGTTCTCACTCATCTTCTTTTCCAAAATTACTCTCAAAAATGACAGTTATGTTTATTTCAACTATATAGAAATTGTTTTTATGTTTGGAATAAACCATTATTATTATGGCTTTCTGGAATACTTGTTTCTGAATACTTGATTCAATGACAAATCAATCAAAAACAATTATTTAAACAAAATAGCATCAAATGTGAAGTGTCGGATTGTGTTAATTTTGTTAGACATTTTTAATTTAGTCTTAGTCTTAATACTGGTGTCAAATGTACTTTTTAGCTATTATCATATTTAGTCAACCTTCTCCTGTTTTTAGTTTTAGATTTAGTCGACTAAATGTCTGAGCGTTTTAGTCAATGAAAACATTTTCATCACATTTACGTCATGCTGTATAATAGTTAAACTGATAAATATTGTTGTCATTTGAGAAATGTATTTTTACATTTTAGGTATTGCACTTTCACCAATAAGCACCAATCAATAGAAAGTGGACTCATACACAAGGTTTATTTTACCTCATCTAGTGTACTGATTTATTATAGGCTATTTAATATATAAATTCATATCTAATACTTCGACATGCACTCTGTCTGTCTACATTATGAGTTATTGTTGTCTCATCATCGTCTCGTCTTAGTCATGGGACTAATAAAGGATGATAAATTATACTTTTTGTTAACTAAATTAACACTGGTGTCGAACAGGGAGTTATGGGAGTTTGACTTGCTCTTTCTTTCACAAATTGTTCATTTAACATTATTTTACTGCAAAATTACATGAAATGTCCTGTTAGATATTACAAATTTTCACTATATATACAGACAATACAAGCAACGCCAGTGACGCAATGCAATGGACCCACAATTCAGTTCGGCAACGCATGACATTACCCATTCAAAGTAAATGAGCAGCTTTAATGCCGACGCTCCATGTGAATGCACCATTAGAGATTGGTGTAGGGTTAGTTGCATTACTTGTAATTAAACATAATTGTGTAATTATGCATAACTGTTGTTACTATAGTAAGTACAGTGCATGTAAGATGTGTAACAAGGTTGCTGTCAAATGAAGTGTTACCTTTAATGCTATTTCAAATATTGTTTTTAAAAAGTATACAGTATTCGGTACATACTGTTCAGTATACACTAGTGCAGTTGTATTCCATTCTGAACTTGGCCTTTATCTTTGTTCATCAGAGAGGAGGAGAAGGTGCAGGATTTGTCCAGGCCATGTGAAGCCGAGTCTAGTTCGGACATGTTTGCTGAGAACCAGCGTCTGCAGGTGAAGATCCAGGCTTTCGAGCAGAAGATGGGCGATGAGGTGGAGTTTGAGGAAGAGGGTGCTTCCCCTGGTCCTGAGAGACGCCACAGTCTGGGTCAGGCAGCGCGAGATGAGCGCAGAGAGATGAGGTTCAACAGGTGGGCCTGACCTGTGGGAATTTAGAAATAAATTAAAAGTTCAAAATTGCTGAAATGGACCTTACGATAAATAAATGATCTCTGATGTCCAAAAGCAAAACGTTTTTATGTTTGCACATGGAAAGGAATTGTAGAATGTATGGTAGGGATGCACCGAAATGAAACTTCTTGGCCGAAGCTGGAAAAAATTAAACACTGGGCCGAAGGCCAAATACCGAACACGGTTTTTCACATTTTCCCCCCATGTAGGCCTATTTTCCCACTTTTTTCACCATTGGATTAATTAAATTGCCAAAATGTGCTTTTTACTGTTTTGTCCTGCTTTTCAAATAAAATATTAATTACAAAACAACAATTTAAAAATATTCTATAACATTATAATATATAATATAATATTAACATTCTAGCAGACATTATACCAACAAAGCACAATTTAACTTAAAATGAATAAGTTAGTAAAATAATATTTTTTGGCCATTTTTGAGACTTGAATCAGGCATGTATTTTTTACTGTACAAATAAAGGCAGCCTTGCTGAGCAGAAGAGACTTCTTTTAAAACATTAAAATATATTACAGATCCCAATTTGAACACTATGTGTGAATGTTATAATAAATGTATTAATAGAGCTGTTGTAGAGTAATTATTATTATCATTATTATTGTCTTAATATTTTATTTTACAGAATGACAGTAAAATTACAATACTATCATTTATGAATGTCGATGGAGTTGTTGCTTTTTCTCGGCTTTTATTTTGGCAGAAACCCGCAGGAAGATCTCAGTGCTTCTTTTTGTTGACAACAGCATGCAGATTTATAAATGATTCTCATTACGAATTTGGGAAGATGTTTGTCGCACGTATCGCATTGTCACATCTTAAAAAAAATTCACAAAAATGTTACTGAGCAACTGACGAGTAACAAGTTCAGCGCAGATTTTCCGTTGAACCCTGGCGCAGTTCTGCAGTTTATTTACTAATCGTTTGAGGTCATTTCACGATTTCAATCATCATACAGTAACCTAAACACCAGCATCAGCCATCTCTTCTTCTCATCGGAGACGTGATGCAACACTAAACAGTCTCTCGCTGTCGGTTCTTCGTGCTTGTAATGATTTCTGCGTCTTTCTCTGATAGTTTTAAATACTTTCATGCTGCCGACATGTTTGCTGCATTAGTGCGTGCCTCTATTTGATTGCGTTAGTCATTGTTCGGTACATATTATTCGGCGAAATATTCGGCCTTTTCGCTTATTCGGCGAAATATAATATCGGTTGCCGAATATTCGGTGCATCCCTAATGAATGGTAAAGGTTTTTAAATAGCACTTGTCATTCTTTATTACATTTGCTCTGTATGTACGTATGGTATTAATTTTAGTCTTAGTTTTAAATTTAATTTAGCTAAATACCACACTGCAAAAATACGTTCTACATTTTCTAGTAGAGTATGCCACTTTTTAATAACTCACAGCCTAAAATAAATGAACTGCCTCTGAGATTTTGAATTTTGACGTGTGCTCTTCTCTCATGTTCAGGTCAAAGAGTCTGGCTCTTCACGCTGTACGCACACGATCCATTAACTCTGACAGCAGTCCAGAGGGAGAAGGGCTGGATCTGAGCACAGAACTCGGTGTCTGTGAGGCCAGTCCCAGCCCAGAGACCCGTCCTGCCCTCACGACCCTGCAGGAGAACCACAAACTCACAGAGACTCAGCCTGACACATCTGCAAACAGTGAGGGCCAAAAGGGGGTGGTTGGAGACCTCCGGGAGGGAGATAGACTCTGGATCCACCTAAGAGACAACATGGAAGAGATCAAAACCTTCTGTGCGGAAATGATCAAACAAATTCCCATACCTGAGCACTGTGTCATTGAAGGTAACCTTTCAAATCTAAGAGCAATCCACACAGCAACACATTCAAAAGTACCTTGCATTTATGAGTAGCGCAGAAGGAGAACTCGCTTCTACAAGTTTTACCACACTCTCATCCAGAAATTACTTTGGACATGGGAATTAATTTGAACATGAAAGTGTTTATACAAGACTACAACTTTGTTGTTGTTTTAGCATATATTCCTGGCATATTTTGAAGTATGCTAGAAATGTAATCACAACAGTTACATATTGCGATGCCATGCCAAGTTATCTACAGAGTGCCTATGCAATTTTGGGAGAGTATGGAATTTAATTTGAGTAATTTCCTGGTCTGGAAAACTATGGAAAAAAGAAAGCAGAATATGGAAAAATATTTGCATTTCCAGACTTTTGCCCCTATTTAATTTTCTATAAAAGAAATTTAAGAGTTTAATGAAAATAAATTTATCGTACAAGAAGTGTTTTTTCATGTCAGCTGTTTAATGATTCTTTAGTGATTGTCAAACACGACTGAATTAATTCAAGGTGCACTTTTTCATTAAGTAAAAATGCAGGTTATATTTTGGGTTTCTTCTCACAATAGCATCAAATTACAGAGCCTCTAAAGGATCTTTGCAAAAATAAGAAAGGTAACACTTTATTTTAAGGTGTCCTTGTTACACATGTTACATGTACTTACTATTATAATAACAATTAATTATGCATAATTACATGCAAGTAACCAAACCCTAATCCTAACCCTAACCATATAGTAAGTACATGTAGTTAATTAATAATACTCAGTACTTAAATGCATAATTACACTGTAACAAGGACACCTTAAAATAAAGTGTAACTATAAGAAATATACAGACTTTCATGTGCATATGAGAATCATTAAACTTAGCATATAGGATGATGCTCACTGAGCCACCTATTGCTCCATCAGCTCATTTCGCAGTGTGGTTTTTTGTCCGCCACTGAGTACACGTTAAAGCAGACTTAAAGCCTTGAAATATGACGTACTGCCCTAAAGAAAGTCACATTTTGAACACTTTTTTACAGTACCAGTCTTTTTTATAGACCCTTGAACTTAGCAAATAGGACAATGCACACAACCATATTGTGCCATCAGCCCATTTTGTGTCATTGTTTCTCTGCCGCCACAGAAGATGCATTAGATTGGACATTAGGCATTGATATTAGAGGTACTACCCTAAGGAAAGCCAAATTTTGAGCTAATAGATCTCTGTTAATTCATGTGCATCCATGCTCTCATTTTCTGCATAGTAAGATGGCAAGTTATAGTACAGGTGCATCTCAATAAATTAGAATGTTGTGGAAAAGTTCATTTATTTCAGTAATTCAGCTCAAATTGTGAAACTTGTGTATTAAATAAACTCAGTGTTTTATTTAATACACGAGTTTCACAATTTGAGTTGAATTACTGAAATAAATGAACTTTTCCACGACATTCTAATTAATTGAGATGCACCTGTATATATAAAACTAGAAATTGTAATGGATAAAAAATTCCCATGCGCATGTGAGTAGTTTCTCGTGTGCATGCAAAAGTCAGTTTTTTTATTTTATTTTAAGGGACTCTGTATGTTGTCACTTTGAGAAAATAAATGAATAAACCCTTGAGAACATAACAATATTTACAGATGACTGTACCATATACCAAATATAAAGCTGAAAATAATGCTCCTGTGAACCATTTATGTTAAATATGGTCTGAAAATCTACTGAAAGGTTTGGAAATTTGAGTCTGGAAAAGTGTGGTAAGGTTTAGCACATTACATTACTTTTTTTTTTTTTTTTTTTTTGTATATTATATTTAGATTTAGATTACAAAATTTTACTTGCTGTTTTTCATTAAATTGCTTGACAGGAGCTATTGCATTGTTTGAGTCACCAGGCAAAACACGATTTTAGTTATAATATTAATTATTACCCATTACATTGCTTATTGACATTTTGTGTAGGGAGAGTGGTGCTTGCCCCAGAAAAACTCCAGAATAGTTGAGCAATATCACAACAAGAGTGCCATTTTTTCCTGAATATATGTGACCCTGGACCACAAAACCAGTCTTAAGTCGCTTGGGTATATTTGTAGCAATAGCCAAAAAAAACATTGTATGGGTCAAAATTATCGATTTTTCTTTTATACCAAAAATCATTAGGATATTAAGTAAAGATCATGTTCCATGAAGATATTTTGTACATTTCCTTCCGTAATATATAAAAACTTAATTTTTGATTAGTAATATGCATTGCTAAGAACTTGATTTGGACAACTTTAAAGGCGATTTTCTCAATATTTTGATTTTTTTGCATCCTCAGATTCTAGATTTTCAAATAGTTGTATCTCGGCCAAATATTGTCCTATCCTAACAAACCATACATAAACGGAAAGCTTATTAAGCTTAGCTTTAGATAGTGCATAAATCTCAATTTAAAAAAATTCACCCTTATGACTGGTTTTGTTGTCCAGGGTCACATATACTTGAGATAATGAGGAGTGCACAGCTGAACCAAACTAACTAATGATTGTAACCATGGTAACTAAAGAGTGGCAGGAAATCAAACAAAGAAAGGCATGAACTGAAGAAATACAAACTAAAAGTCCTTGGACTGAACTAGCCTGAACATAATGGTGACAATTATACAGTTCAAGAATATTTAATACAAGTTCATATTAAGTGAGTTACATTTTGGACACAGTATTATCTGTTTTTGGCCAACGAAAATAGTTCCGAACAAAGTCACGGCAGAACTTTTGCATATCTTAAAGCAAAAATGTTTCACTATTGCATGAATCTGTGCTCTTGAACAAATCATTTTAGTGAATGATTAATTTACCTATTCATAAGACAGTGACATGATTTGTTTCTGAATGCTCCAGCTGTTTGAACTAATTGGTTGAATGAATGACTCAGTGACTCGCAACCACCCACTAAAAGTATAATTTCATCCCCTAATTTCTGTCACTGCTGTGAACCACCACGCAGAATATGAAAAGATTCAGGAGTCAGCTGTCCTGACTCTGAACCCTCCTTCTCAAGTCTATTGAATTTTTCACCTGTTGTATTGCCCATCAGGCATCTATAAGTCCAGTGCTTAGTAAAATAATAGTACACCTCTTATCAAAAAGTTGCATGATTTGAAGTATCATTCACGTCAATAGTGAAAATGCAGGATGAGTTACTTGTTTAAGTTAAATTCATAAAGTTAAGGTTTTGTTCAAATCTGTAAGTATGAACAATAGTTAGAGGGATACCTGCCTTTTCAAACACCACTAATTATCATCTATCAGTGCACAGCTATGGGTGGCAGACAGATTGAGGTGCAGCTTGGCTCTGGTATCCAGATGCAAAGCTATTTTAGTCATCTCCCCTGCGCTGGCCTGTGTCTCTGCCTCCCCTTCACATTATTCAACAGCTCTCCCACTGATAAACTGTACGGTAATCGATCAGTTGGCGACCTGGTGAACTGGCAGAATACATGTGAGTGCGTTTATGTTTGTGTCAATGTGAGGGATTCAGTGCAGTCATACTCAACACATCATGGAGGATCAGCTAATGTCATAGTCAGTGGTAAAGCTGTCAGAAAGGATTTTGTGAAAGATTTGTTGAACAGTGTCCAATTATTGGCAGACTTCACAAGCAGAGAGCAGATCTCTGGTATTCTGCTCTAGTCCTTTATGATATATTTTTGAGCATTTAGTCTATCCCTTTTGAAGCACACAACTAGAGTGAGCAAATAGCATGCGAGTGTGGATGTGAAAAGGCATTTCATTGGCTAGAACCACTGAACAAACATGCCTCTTCACTACGTAAGAAAGTGTATGGAGTCTGTTAGGCCAATGTTTCCCAACCGGGGTGCCGTCTGTCGAGAGCAGGGGTGCCGTGTAAAAAATCATTTTTTAATATTTTTAAATTGCTAAAATATTCAAAAAAGCATCTATTATATAATATCCATTTCTGATGTCACCAATAATTAGAGATGCACCGAAATTTCAGCTGCCGAAAATTAGTTCACCGCTCAGGATTCACTTTCACGTGGTGGGACGCTCTGTGTATTATCCCGCTCTATGCGTGTGCGCTCCGCTCAGTTGCTCCACTCGTATTAAAAATATCTGTATGACATTATATTCTGCAGTTCTTCCCTGTTGTATCGAATATCTATACTTTTCAAATGATCATATCGAAGTTAGAAATTCAGATATTGTGACAAAATTAATTTTGTAGCGTGCCACAAGTTTGTTAAAATTTCCAAAGGGTGCCGTGTCAAAAAAAAGGTTGGGAAACACTGTGTTAGGCAGAAGAAGTAGCTGATTTATCAATATGCAAAAAGACATAAAGATGTTATTGAAGTTCATAATTTTTTGTATAGTTTGACAAGTCATGCTCTGAGCAGTCAACAAAAAGGACAAAATGCATCTGCTTTATTGTGGATAAAACGTTTATAATGTTTAAACACTATTTTTAGAGTCTCTTCTGGGATGTGTAGGCATGTACATTTTAAAAAGACTTGAACAAACCTGTTGAGTAAGTAATTCAATGACTTGCTCATAAGAATACATTCACTGGTTTCCACCTGCTGGTATCTTAATGTTACTTACAGAAAGAGTCACTGAACAAGTCAGTAAACTAATCTGACTGAACCTTTTTAATGAACAAAGTCAAAAGATTTGAGTGAAAGATGAAACAAACATCAACACCATTAATTCCAAAGTATAATTCGCTTGTCCACATTCTACTCTGTCTTACAGAAGCTGTTTTTTTTTCATCTTTCCTGTTCCATGAACTCATTTTCTTTTACAAGAATACACTCATTTATCTGCAGCCCATCAGGATTTAGTTATTCCAAGAAGCCTACTGTTGTTTCTCTCTTCTTCTTTTTTTTTTCTTTTTACACTGATTTCATTAAACAGTTGATGCATAATCCACATGTCATTGAGTAAAAAAAAAATAATAATAATAATAAAAAAAGAAAACTAAAGCATAATCATGCTCCAAGTATTGTTTCATAAACACATATGGAGAGTCGAGGGACATTCAGGATGATGCTACACTGGCAGGGTTGCATATACCAACCGCAACATAATACTAACTTCACTCTTCCTCTCCCTCACTCATATAGTGTCAATGAAGGCCAAAGAGAATGGATGATTAATGATGTTTATAGAGAGGCTGATTTTAAGTGATTTGTATAATCAATAGACAGAACAAAACGACACAGTTATGAGTAGCGGTTTACCGATATAGGCTTCACAATGGCCGATGGGAATGCTAGTATCTACAGTGACGGGTGAGATTAAATCTTAAATAGCACAACCAAATAAATAATTACAATAAACCTCCCAACCATGTGACCAACGTAAAATGACCAAACGCATTAGATAGGTAGTCATCAGTCCTTGACGTGCCGTCTGAGGCTTAGACTAGGTGGACTGGGCCAATATAATGCCAGTATATATGCGGATCAATTTAATGATAGCAAATGAGACAAAGAATACTTATTTTCACAATATTTAATCATATTTTACTAAGGCTGTTTTGACACCAGGCTTGTTTGGACCGTCTGTTTAGTAACCTGTTGCATTTTTTTCCCTTAGTTTGGTTCATTGTGGCATACAGGAACATGGCAATCAGCCCGAGATCGACTAAACGTAACATTGTTTCAGAACAAAGCAAATGATCTACAGAGTGTCTGGTTTTACTGATAAATACTCGGTTGTTTTCTTCTGCTGTGGTTTGGAGTCTGACTACACTATTGTATTACAAGATGGTGCAGTTTAGCTGCTGGGAGTTTATTTTAGGATAGTTTGTGGTTTTGGGAAATCGGTTCCATTTCTGGCAAAGGAATTCATAAGCAATTCATGCTCCTGTGTTTATGTGTGTTTGTGCTCCAGACTCACATCGTGGCTGTGTAGCTAAGCTGTCATTCTCCTGTCCACTGAAAGGACACTACTGCCTCTACGGGAAGTCCTGTTTCTCGCTGTGTAGCCACCAGCCACACCTCTGGATCCAAATCATGCTACTGGCACTGCAGGTAACAATCGGACACGTTTTTGTGCCACAAGATGTATGGCTGCGTCTGTGTTTGTACATGCTTAGCTATACTTGTGAGGGCCAAATGTCCTCATTTATGTAATAAAATATCATGACAGCCACTAGTAAGGACAGGCATTTAATTCGTCTGAATTTTGTTTATATATTCAAATCTAGTGATTAGTGATGGGAGAACGGAACCATTTCAAAGCTTCAAATCAATAAAGGCTTTATTTTCCATGCTGCTATGTTTACATTGCAGAGTTTGGGGAATGACATCTGTATTCAAATCGTGACTGAATCAGAAATTGTGATGATTGACATAGACGCGACATAACAACGGATGGGACTAAATAGACCTGTGCATTAAGTCTCTGAGTGTAAATGCATACTAAACGCTCTCTCACTTGATCTATTATGTGTAATGTGTTGCTTTGTTCTTTATTTTATTATTTGGGCTTTGTGGTTAATCTTATCTTACCATGAGCAGCAGTCAGTGTGATGCTTGCCTTAGCAAACACCACTAATTATGAGTAGCGTGTATCTTGGCAAGCTAGCAGTGTATCATGTCTGTGTGCAGAGTAAAGTGAGCGAGGCGTTGTGCTGTCAGGATGAGTGTGTTAAGCAGCTGAGGAAACTTTGGGAGAAAACACAGCTGACGGGAGCTCACAGCTTTGAACTGGCCATGACCCAGGCAACTGTTCCTCACAAGAAGGTAAAGTCCTCAACCGTTTCTCTTGTGCTCTTCCTCTTTTATTCTCTCTCCATCTATCTGTCGCTCACACAAACACATACTTTATGAACCAACACGCATCCACTCACTCAGCACTTCTCTTCACTTGAGAAATCACACTGGATTTGGCTTCACAAGCCAGTCCATATGATTTTGAGTCCAACTTGATGTTTGAAGGGATTGTTCACTCCTAAAAAAGGAAAAAGACACAATTCATGTGCTGTGTTCTAAGTTTTCTGAAGCTATGCAATTGCAGTCATGCCAAACGTCATCAGTTATTGTATGTAACATGACATTGTGAACCGTAAATTAACAATCTCATAATGCTTTATCGCATGCAATAGCAGGGGGTGTTAATACTTTTTCCCATGCAATTGTGTTGGCAATGGCCATTTATTGACAAGCGTTAGTTTTCTCAATGAAAGCTGAACACAAGTGTTCACACGACCAGGTGGAAACAGTACGTGCATCTAGGCTGACCACTTTGGATCGAATCGCTGAAAATGCATCTTAATTACTAACCCTATATTGTGATTAATTCTTTATCACGATTCATTTTTCATATCCACAGTGCATAAATCCCCAGCTCTAAGCTAGATTAAATAAATAGGAAAAATCAGTCATCCTCCCCCTTCCTCGCTGCGGGGACATTATGAGGAAGAAGTGGCCCAGCAGGATAGGAAATGTATGTCTGATCCTGATCAAGGATTACAATTATGCCTTTGAGGAGAATGTATGGGTTATCACAGTGGAAACTATTTATGCATGTGTTAAAGGAACACTCCACTATTTTTGAAAATAGGCTCATTTTCCAACTCCCCTAGAGTTAAACAGTTGAGTTTTACCGTTTTCGAATCCATTCAGCCGATCTCCGGGTCTGGCGGTAGCACTTTTGATGAAAATGAGCCTATTTTCAAAAATAGTGGAGTGTTCCTTTAACAGCAATCTTGTCGTACAAGTCAAAGTTTTCTGTGGAGATCAATAAAGAAAGACCTACACTAAAGTACACTCTTAAAAATAAAGTTTTTTATTGGCATTTATGGTTCCATGAATAACTTTTAACATTCATGGAACCTTTTCATTGCACAAAAGGTACATTAGATAATTAAAATGTTCTTCACACTAAGAAAAAAATGGTCCTTTTAAGAACTGTTTTCTGAAAGGTTTTTTGAAGAAGCCAAAAAAATAGTTCTTCTATGGCATTACTCCAAAAACACTAGTTTGCAAACTGTATTTTTAACAGTGTAGATATTTAACATCGCAGAGCCCAACATATGCCCTCCGTTACAACCACATCCATGGTGGAAAACAGCCATGTCATGGAAACTGTGACGGGTCAGAGGTCATGCTGAGACGGGGTTGTTTACGTTAGGTCATTTCCTCTTTATGGTGCCATGTGAATCCAAGTGCTCGGATGATCTTATCAAACATTGTAAATGTCAACTCTGGAATAATTACATAGTACAGCTGGTGTCTTTTGTGTCTTTATGCTCTCTTCCTTTTCTTCCTGCCATTTCTAAATCTTTATCGTCCAGTGAAGAACTTTGTGTGCACGTAACACATATGGTATCTGTTTATGTTGGGCACATGTGCACATGCAAAAATACGAGGCAGGACTCTAGCAAACCCATCTTGAATGCACTCGTAAACATCCCCCAAATGATGCCCTAACCCCTGACATTTCCTTTGATTTGCTGTCTGGCCTACGTTTAAAGAGACAGCTTTTACCAGCATTGAAAAGTTTATATCATAAAAAACTGGATGAGTTTGTAGACATACTGTAGGCATATGCAACCCCATATAGTGAGACAAATGTCCATGTATTGGGGCATTGCAAAAGGTGTCTTTTTTTCTTGGCTAGTAATGATGGAAATGTTGGTTTTTTTTTGTTTTTTGGTTAAGACTTTAAGGTTTGAGTCTATACGGAGTTTGACTTTAGGGGGAAAATGTGAAACTAGCCCCTCATTTATACAAGTTAAAAATAAAAGAAGATTTAAAGAAAATCGCAAACTGGCTATAATGTAACAGTCAGTTTTGATGCATCTCAATATGTAATGACAGAATTACATAATACTACATTGTGAAAAAAAAAATCTGTGAAATTAACAGTAAAAAAGAGCAGCTGATATTACAAATATAGTATTAAAAATATAGTAGTAACATATTTAGCTTTATGGATTGAGCACAAATATTTTATTAACTCACATAATGTTAATATTACAAAGTACTAAAAAATAAGAAGAAACATAATTATCAAAAACCATCAAACGTGAAGTGTCACATAGGGAATCCGGGAATGTCAATTTACGTTTTTTCATTGTTAATTATAAGATGGCGTGTTCTTTTTCACTTTGAAAATCTGCGTATTTTAGTCAGCTAGCTCTGTATACCGTTAGGGATCTTACTGTTAATCAAATTAGCAGTTTTTTACTGTAGCATTGTACTTTAACATTGTGCATTGTATTCGACGGTGTTTGAACAAGGTTGGAATTTGAATTGAATTGATAATTTTTGCAAAAATTAAGAATAACAAAAATAACAAAAAACAAGAGAATAAAAAACCCCATCCCATTCATATATATAAAAAAATCTGTCAAGGATAAACAAACACAGTAAAGCCTGTAGCTTAAAGTCCTTGAAGCTTTCCAAGCTTTTAAAAAAAAACTCTGCATGCTCAGGGAACAAAGACAAATTTCTGGCATGTACTGTAGACAGGCCATGGGTGTACATTTTTAATTTTAATGAATGAATCATTTGTAAATTCTGTTAAAATGCCTGGACTACTCACTCAGTCCAGTGTTCAGTCATGTCCAACTCATGAGCCAAGAACCAGGAAGTAATATGATCATGTTTGAGTTTGAGTGCTAACTGTACTGTTCATAATGAGGAAAGTTCCCCAAATACACAACAGAATCATTTGTTTTATCAGTTTGTTTCCATTCTTTAAGGTCAATGTGACACCAAGAATTTGAGTCTGTTAGTGTAACGCCAGCTTTAATAGGTGGGAGGACTGGTCACAAAAATCATGTTTAAACCCGTTTTAGTGGATCAGAGTGGACAGTGGAAATTAGATTAAATGCTAGAAGGCACCGGGTCATATGCCACACAGGCTTTAGAAAGAGAGTTAAACTCATCAGCAATATGCCTTTGCAACTATTAGATTTTTTTCTCTCTACTTAGAAAAAAAAAATAAGTAGACAAAAATAAAATTGCAGGAGGTCTTAGTGGAATTTTCACCACACAGCATCTTGAAGGCATTATAAGTCACTTTGCTAATGATAGATCACACTGAAATAATAGTAAATAATGGAAATTGTTTAGAGAATATAGAAAAGCCCCTTTGACTCACATCACTGTGTTTTACTGACTGGTGGATGGGATCCTATTACCATCCCTGTGTGAGTGCATATGTGCATGTGTTGTGTGTGTTAGGCAGACTGAGGCTCTATAAAAGGACACTGGGAAGAGTGTTGCAAAAGTATCCATTACAAACAGAAGGACCTCTATTACTTTTCCGGTCTCCACAGGATAATGATGACATGTTAGCTAGCATGTTGTAGGCCCCATGGTTTTGGCTGCCCTCCCCTGACACTTTTGCACATCTGGGGCTTAGCGTTTTCGGCGCACATGTTCACTGGGGTTTTGAGAGTCAAGGTTGGTGTTGACGTGTTTCTTTTGACATACTAGAATAGCGTAGTCCCATTGTTCAGCTCTGTTTCCCAACACTGGCAGTCTGCCGGTCCGGATTGCCCAACATTTTGGATTAGAATAAAAAAGTGAAAATTAACTTCCAGGCATGTTAAACACTGTCGGGGACCTCTCTGATAATTATCCAACCACCCTCAATGTGTTATATTTCTCTGTGATTCACTGGACTGACTCATCATTTCCTGTGTGTCACTCAAGTCATCTTGAGTCATCAGTTTACAGATTGAGTTTGTGAAAGCGTTTGTGAATGATTACGTGACTTCTTAATAGTTCAAATTTTGTATTAGTTAAAGGCATGTCATTAAACTAATTTTATGATCCATTCTTGTTTTATGAATGACTGAACAAAGATTTCTGTTCCTTCATTGAAAGTGGGTCATATGACGTTGCTAAAAAGAACATTATGTTGTGTATTTGGTGTAATGCAATGTGTTTATGCGGTTTAAGGTTAAAAAAACACATTATTTTCCACATACTGTACATTATTGTTGCTCCTCTATGCCCCGCCTTTCTGAAACGCGTCGATTTTTACAAAGCTCATCGTTCTGAAAAGCGAGGTGTACGCGTCACACACGGCGGGCTTGAGTGAGCGGAGGCCGGTGGGCTTGAGTGAGGATCGGCCGGCGGGCTTGCGGCAACCACACGTGAGGACCTCGGGCTGGACTCCACTTCGTCCACGGTGAAAGCCGATTCGGCGATCCACAGCGCGAAGTTGATGTATTTCCTCAGCGACCAGCACGGATCAGCTCTAGGCATGACGAAGCGGATATCATCCTCTTTTGGAAGGCCAAACAAAGTAGTTTCGCTTTCACAACGAAACACACAGGGACTCTACGACATGGCGGCGGCAACAACAATACTACAGCGAGAATAAAAGTTAAGCTTTCTTTCTTTGCGTGAACATTTGGGCGGTGTTATGCAAATCTTCCCATACAGTGACGTAGACATGTGGGGGAGTGTTTAAACAAGGCGTTTTAGAAGGGCGTGGACAAGTCTTAACTTTTATAAAGAATATCTCTTTGCGTTTGAGACTTTAGTCTTTGCAACTTTAGGGATCTTATCTATGCACGAACAGCTTGTAACACTCCAAAGAGAAAGGACCATTTGAAATTGCATCATATGACCCCTATGATTAAGCTCTTTGAAGAGATACTATCACTTTAAATGATTTAGGATTTTATTCACATATATACAAAGTTCTGTAATGAAACTCTATATGGATAGGTTCTAACCCAATCTGATATAATCACATCATTATTCACATGACACAGCTGATTGGTTACTTTTCATATCAGCAGCCATTGAGCTTGCTGCTCAACACTCAAATACTTGGCTAGTGCTTGCTGTAACTTCAGAAACCCTCCACTTCCCCAGCTCCACCTGCTATGGGGTAATTTCATGTATGTTATATATGGGGGTTATTTCATATATGTTATATGTGCAGCAGCAGTATTTCTTACATGCTCACAGCAGCATGTCTGTGGATGTATTGGCAGTAACAAGTCTCGGTACTTGCTCTGCTGCAGAAGCAGCACCGTAGCAAATCTATTCTGCCAAGACCAAACACATTGACACTGTCATGTATATTACCATGCTAAACTCTCAGAGAGTTCTCAAGACAGAAAAATGCACATAAACACATAAAATGCACATTTATTAATGCACATAAACATGGAGCACATCAAATATTGTTGATGGTAGCTCAACCATTGAGACACTAGAACAAACCTAATTGATTCTTGCATGTGAAGCAAGCACATTTGTGTCATGCCCCTGGACTGGTTTTGTTGTGTTTTCCCTCCCCATGTGTTCCGTGTCCCAGTTAATTGACTAATTTCATGCACCTGTGTTCCCATGGTTGCCCTGTGTTTAAAAGACACAGGGCAATCAGACCAGACCAAAACAGTTACCTCCGAGTGTCTACCCTTCGTTTTTGATTTCGTCCTTTTTCCCCTCTGTGTCTTTTTTTTCTGTTGTGTTCCGTGTATGGATCCCTTCACCCGTCCTGAATACCTCCTCCTCCTGCTGGAGCAGGGGGAGAGATCGCTCGAGGGCCACACCAAACTGTTCCTGGTGCTTGCCAACCTCTCCAGCTACACAGATGATGCGCTCTGTGCGTTCTATGATGCGAGCCTAAACTCGGTGTACAGAGCGCTGTCGTCCGAGGAAGGCCCTCGAGCGAGTTTCGCCGCCTTTGTGGAGTGGACTCCAGAGCCCAGCCCACCATCTCCCCGCTGCGCGGAGCGCAAGCATGAACCCACTGAGGACGAAGAGCCAGTTCCCTCTGCGATCAACGAGCCAGCGCAGTACAGAGCGACTGAGTGGAGGATCGCCAGGATGAAGTGCCCAGTCCATCCGAGCAGGTGCGAAAGCCGCAGAGTGGAGCTCCGCCCCCTGCACCACGGCTGAGGGTGAGCTTATGATCGACCTGGAGAGAGGAGAGGCGGAAAATAACTTAATTGACTGGGAGGCTGACCTGCTCCCTCTACTCCCTCCTTCTTCGGAGCCCTCTGTTACCCCTGTTCCCACATCCAGCCCTGAGTGGGCTGCGGTTCCCACATCCTGCCCGGAGAGGGCTCCGGTACTCGTGTCCAGCCCAGAGGGGGCTCCCGCTCCTGAGCCCTGAAAGCCCGCTCCTCCGGCTGCACCTCGTCGCTCCATCCCACCAGCTCCGTTGCTCCTTCCTCCTGCCAGCTCCACCTTGGTCATCAGTCGCTCCGGCTTGTGGCATCCCCTGGCTCGTTGGCTCTCCGTCTCTGCCTCGGGCTCCTCCACCACCTGCTCCGCCGGTGTTGGTCGGCCCCCTGGAGTCGGTGGCCATGGCTCTTCCCTTTGTCAGCTCCAACGTGGGTCGACATTATGGCTGTGGCCTGGGTCCAGCTGGGCTCCTCCTGCTCCGGGCCCCTCCTGTTTCCTCCCTGGCTCTTTCCTCCTTCATCACCGCCCTGGACTCTGTCAGCCCGCTCCCCCCTCCCTGGTGGAATTGTTACGGCACGGGACGCGCCTTCCGGGAGTAATGTCACGCCCCTGGACTGGTTTTGTTGTGTTTTCCCTCCCCATGTGTTCCGTGTCCCAGTTAATTGACTCATTTCATGCACCTGTGTTCCCCTGATTAACCTGTGTTTAAAAGTCCCAGTCTGTTCAGTTTGTGTTTGTCTGGTCTACTTGTTGGATGTCGTGTGTTTCCCGAGTTCCTGTTGTGA
The DNA here is from genome assembly GCF_001515645.1 of Sinocyclocheilus grahami. NCBI lineage: Eukaryota > Metazoa > Chordata > Actinopteri > Cypriniformes > Cyprinidae > Sinocyclocheilus > Sinocyclocheilus grahami. The sequence goes on along the minus strand of NW_015505800.1, from coordinate 396,296 downwards.
ATTAACCCTTGTGATTCAAGTATTAAAGACTGTTGAACGTTTCTCTGCATCTCCATCGTTCCTCCCCCAGCGAATTGTGACAATTTGTGTGTTCATTCATTTTTGAAATGTCAATATTTTGTTGTAATGGTCTTTCAGTGGAAGAACATAAATCTCTTAAGTTTCATTAAAAATACTTTAATTTGTCAAGATAGTCTTATGGGTTTAGGATGTTTTAATATGATCTCTGTTTAAAATTGCAGTGCAAAAATGGTGATCTAAACATTTGTATGTAACTTGCTACAATCCTATTTGGTCAAAATGATAGTTCCTCTGATTAAACAAAAAAAAAAGATTTTAAATATTGAGATATAAATTAAATATATATATTAAAAAATGGCTAAAATAATAAACCTGATATGTGTTGGGTCCATTTCATCTTGTCCTGGTGACATGGCTTAATTTGCACTTCTGTACAAATTGCGTGCTAATGTTGTTATGCATCATCCATTTGATATTGTAGTTTGCAGCAGCTAAATATATTCAGACTTATGTGAAAATGAAATGCTTTGAGTTCACAAAATGTTATAAGTGAACCACACACTTTCCAGCTGGCCATCTGAATGATGTTGCTGTACGGTGTCATTTATGTAAGCAGTCATGCCATTGGTGGAGCCAGAAGTTGACATACTAAGCCGCTCATATATAGAGATTTTTTATAGCATTACAGAGACACAGTGTTTACACTCTTGTGGGAAATCAACCTAAGAAATGGCTACTTAAAGTTGTCACTGCATATTAAACTGAGATAGGCAAAAGTATTTTACCATCCAAACAATGACACACATCAGCTTTAACTACCATTTATACTCAATTTGTCAATTGTTCTTCTGATTGTGGGATTTTCAGAGAATCTTTGAAAGTCTACATGTGCAAATACGTCACCAGCACATGGTCTGTCTACAATCTAATATATATTTATACGGATACAGATGTCTGTTCCTGATGTAAACGTCTCTGTTATAAGCATTTATCCAACCATGACAAACAGCCAAGGCTGAGATTTTGCCTTAGACAAGTGTTTAACCAGACGTCTTTATTGTTCAAATGTAACACAGTCCTCAAAATTAATTATTGAAATTATTACTATTACCCTAACCCTTAGCCGAACAGACCTGCTTTCATGGTTGGGTTTGGACTCAAGGAGTGTTTTAATGACTGAAGTGCAGGGTGCAATGGGCTTTTTATTAATTCAAAAGTAAAGTAAAAAAATAAGAACAAAAACACTGGATCCGCAACGAGGCAGGACAGGACATGACCCGGCAACACAGCAACATTAAGGCTGTTTCACACTGAGAGCAATGCGAAAAGGCATTAGGGTTAGGGTTAGGATTGATCGCCTTCTGCTAATTCACACCTGCACGTTATGTGGCGCCGACCAACAATGCATTTTCCCTCATGTATGTATCTCATATATGACTTTAACATCGTCTGCTGCTCAATATACAGCATTAAATTAAGATAAATAAAGTTTGGTTCTACACCAGAATCACAAACTATCTATAATGCTTACAAAAATACATCTTAAAATATGATTAGAGATACAATTAGCATCAAGCTACACTTCAAAATTTATGTGATTATTGTTTTTGAGCAAAACTCACTTTAAACCAGTGTAACAAAGTTCGTAGTGGGAAGAAGGAAGTGACTCAGGTAGGCGGTTTGGAGACTCGTGGCTCTTTTATTTCTTTGCTTAAAGTTCAACAAAACACAAACGGGCGCAGTCAGCGCGTCCTCAGTCTGCCCAGGGCATAAACTCAGTTCATTCGGTTCTCCTCCTCCAGCTAAGGGATGGCTACGAGTCCCAGTCTCTCCCTACCACGTTCTCCAGTCTGCCTTTTATCCGGTCTCTGCAGGCTAATTACTGCAATCAGACACAGGTGTTCATCATTTTGCACTTGACCTACTTACTCACCGCTCGTCACCCGTCCCTCTCTCCCGCTGCAGACTTCGCTGCGGCATGCGGGCGGAGGATTCTGTCCATGAGCCGCTGAAAAGTGGCCGGAGCCCCGAACAACCCGAAAGGAAGGGTAAGGGTGTAATCCAAATGGCGTCGTGAAGGCTGTCTTTTCTTTGGATAAGGGCGATAAGGTGATCTGCCAATATCCCTTGGTTAAGTCCAGTGTCGAATAAAAGCGAGCTGCGCCCAGCTGATCCAGCAACTCGTCAACCCGCGGCATTGGATAGGCATCGAATTTCGACACCGCATTCACCTTGCGATAATCCACACAGAACCGAACCGAGCCATCCGTTTTGGGTACCAAAACTATCGGGCTCGCCCAATCGCTGTGGGATTCTTCTACTACTCCCATCTCTAACATCGCCTCTAATCCTGCCTGAACCACTTTCTTTTTGTGTTCCGGCAACCGATACGGCCGACTGCGTACCACCACGCCCGGCTCCGTCTCAATATGGTGCTGGATGAGATTCGTTCGACCGGGCAGGCGTGAGAACGCATCTGCAAACTCGGCTTGCAATCTTGCTACATCAGTGAGCTGGGAGGGCGAGAGGGGATCCCCCCCCTGGGGCCCGAGCGAGAGATTGGATCTTATTGGTCACCTCTGGCCCGAGATCTTCCTCTCCACTCACTGCCATCGCCAGCATCACAGGTTCCACCTCGCTCCACTTTTTAAGGAGGTTAAGATGGTAAATTTGACGTGCCCCACTCCTGTCCGATCAAATAACCTCATAATTAAGATCGCCCACCCGCCGTGTGACCTCAAAGGGTCCTTGCCACTTGGCGAGTAATTTAGAGCTAGAGGTAGGGAGTAATACAAGCACTTTATCTCCCGGTGCAAAATTGCGTACGCTGGTTCCCCGATTATACAGCCGGCTCTGCTTGTCCTGGGAACAAATTCTCCATAGAGAGCTGCCCCAATGTGTGGAGTTTTGTTGTCAGGTCCAGCACATGCTGAATTTAGTTTTTGCTATCCGAAGGTCCCTCCTCCCAAGCCTCTCTCAGGACATCCAAAACCCCACGGGGCTGGCACCCAAAAAGGAGCTCAAAGGGGGAAAACCCTGTGGAGGCTTGCGGGACCTCGCGCACAGCGAATAATAGGGGTTCCAGCCATTTATGCCAATTTTTGGTGTCTTCGTGAACGAACTTCCGAATCATGGTCTTCAACGTGCAATTAAATCGTTCCACCAGACCATCTGTTTGTGGGTGATAGACGCTGTTGCGGACCGATTTAATGCCCAATAACTCGTAAAGCTTGCGTATTGTACGTGACAAACGGCGTGCCTTGGTCAGTGAGAATCTCCTTCGGGATTCCCACTCGGGAGATTACACGAAACAGGGCCTCCGCCACACTTTTTGCGGAAATGCTGCGGAGTGCCACTGCCTCAGGGTATCGCGTTGCATAATCCACGAGGACTAATACAAAGCGATGGCCCCGTGCCGACCGTTCTAATGGCCCGATGAGGTCCATACCAATTCTCTCTAAGGGCACCTGCATAAGCGGAAGAGGGCGCAACGGCGCTTTTGGGGAGGCCGGGGGATTCACTAACTGACATTCACGACAAGCCACGCAACACCTGCCCACATTCTCGTGAATGCCCGACCAAAAGAATCGGGCCAGTTCAAAGTTGCTGCCTGTCCCAAATGTACTGCCATAGGATTACAATGAGCCGCCTGGAAAAGCATTTCCCGACGGCTTTTAGGAACTAACAACTGGGTTGTACCCTGTTTTGTCTGAGCATCTTGGGTCACTCGATACAACCTATCTTTTAAAATAGCAAAATAGGGATAAGAAGGGGGCCGTGCCGGCTGGGGGGGCTGTCCGTCGATGGAGCAGACCTGTTCAAACGCATTTTTCAGCGTCTCATCCCGAGACTGCTCCAGGGGAAAATCATCACGCTCCGGGAGGATTAGCCTCCCGGCTGTGCTCGGTTCCCCTGTCGCAGGCTCAGGCGGTCGCGGTACCGCCTCCCCTGCCTGCACGGCCGCCTCCCCTCCTCGCTTCTCCTTTCCCCAAGAGACATCCGCACACAAATACCCCAATAAGTGATTAAAAGCTGGCCTATTGGTTCCTAGAATTAGCGGATGCCTGAGGTGGGTTAACTGCGACCTCCACGTTATGCTTTTGACCCCGGAACTGGATAGCTAGGAGCACTATAGGATACCTCACCACATCCCCGTGTACGCACCGCACCTGAACCACGCAGCTCTTATCCAATGCTACCGGCTGAATTAGGCTTTAGGCTTTGATGGATCGAGGTCTAGTTACATCCTGAATCCACCAAAGCCCAATAGTTACCCCCCTTAATACTCACAGGTATTTGATACAGGCCAGCTGGACCGGGGGCAGCCTGTGGGGCATCCATGACCCGGATCAGTCACCTCCATCACCGGACACCGATCAATAAAGTGCCCTGGGTCCCCGCAACGCCAACAGGCCGGCCCAGACCTCCCCGCCGCCCTGGTGGGGGGAAGTGAATCAAGCAATTGGCCTGGAGAGAGCAGAGGAACGTTAAACCCCGAGGAGCTCGAGCTGGCCGGCCCCGCCCCCATGGAGAGGGGCCACAATCCCGCGGACTCTGGCGCCGGACCGCCCCTCCACCGGGGCTGCGCTCGCAGTGGGAGATTCCCCCGGGACCTAGGGAGAGGGACAGGTTTAGAGGTAGGAGAGGGGGGGAGAGAGAGAGAGAGAGACAGAGGGCAGAGATATGATCACATGATGATTAACAAATCTAGAGTGAACGCGCTCTGACTCAACACTCATGCATGTGGAAGAAAACAAAGTGCTCTTCAGATCACATAATTCAGTAGGAAATGAATAGAAATTATATTCTGTATAAAGAACATGCGAGAATAAAATAACAACTCAGCATCCACTCTCTTCTCTTAGATGATGTTAATGAGGGGAGGACAGGTGGGATAAACTAGAAGGGCGGGGTTAAGACAATAGATTAGAGAACATATGGCATAAGTCATGTGCTCACACAAAACATGACAATATGAAAGCACGTGACCAATGAAAAGCCACACAATCCGTGTGCTGCACCAAACATGACAACACGAGCACCCGGCCAATAAAAGCCAGGTGCTTGACAAAAACACAAGGCCTGACAAGTACACACAGTGAGGGAATGAACACTCAACCCGTGTGCTTACAATAAAAACAAAACATGCAGTATGATAATGAACCAAAACCAAATCAAATGGGAGATCCAGATACCATGCTTCACAAACATAATGCACCACAAAGACGAGAGGGTGCACAGGCAGGGCTCCAACAGGTTGGGGATCCTGGACAGAGCGGAGCCGGAGGAACCGACCAGGGGGCTCCAGCGGGTCAGGAGGCCCGGTAGATGACAAGGGCAGAGCTGGAGGAACTGACCAGGGGGACTCCGGTGGGTCAGGAACCCCAGCGGATACCCAGGGTGGAGCCGGAGGGACAGACCAGGGATGCTCAGGAAGATCAGGGACCCCAGATAATGACCAGGGCTAGAGCAGATTCCGGAATGAAAGGGAAAATGGGCAGCTCTGGGATGGCCTTCATGTTCAGTGGCCAGTTGCATAAACTTAGTCTCTATGTTAAGACTTTGTCTTAAGAACTAGCCTGAACAACAAGCAGTTAACAAGGGGTAATGGGTTGTATTTTTTGGATTCAAATTAGACCAGTCTGCGTTTTTATGGAACCGATTTTGATTTATAGCCAGTCTTTAAAAAAAAATCGATGACTAATTTGTAGGACTAGTCTAAGTATTTTATGCAACTGGCAACAGAACCACCAGACTTGGGACCTCCAGAAGCACTGGACTCGGGACCACTGGATTTGGGACCTCCAGGAATTTTTAAGCAAAGGGAGCCCTCCTCTTCCTCAGTTTGGGAAGGGGAGGTGGTGGCGCAGAGTTGCCCAACTCTGGGAAAGCTGCAGTAAACTCAACCACCTATGGGGGAGTCAGGTGAGGTGGACATGAAGCATGAATGTTGGGACTCTAAAGTAGAGGTCTTCTCGGGTCCTGAAATCTGTACCCGACCCGAATCACTTCTTACCCGAACCCGACGTGCATAAATTAATTTTTTTTAAAGAAAAACCCGACCCGAGACAGACCTGATGAAATTAGACCCGAGTCCGACCCGACCTGACAGCATTTAATTTCTAAACCGACTGGACCCGAATGTAAATGGCATTGACGTGTGTACAGCCTGCTGCCCCGCAGTCAGTCAGGAAAAATCTGATTTGGCCGCTTCTCCATACTTTGATTTATTTAACATTTATTCAATTTATTATTAGGCTACTTTATATTAGGGCCTGCCTGATGGATACAAATAATGTCTGAGCTCGGCTTTCTATTGTGACCAGTGGATTTGAAAAATAAACGTGACAGTTTGAAAAAAAAAAAATCGATAGCCTAATAATTAATGGATTCGCTAGTGTTGTCTGCAACCTGATCTCCGGCGAAAGGCTTCTGCACACAAAAAAGAAAAGCCCTATATGAACAGGCAGCATAGTGAAGCGATTGGATTTTCGTGATGGATCTCATACCTATAAGATGATTTCTGTGTGCGAGGTTACAAACGTAGCCTACGCTCCTTGTCTATCTGCGTTCCTCACTTAACACGAAAGTGAAAGTAGGCTACGCATTCGGGATAGTTTAAAAGAATTTGGGTCTAATTGGGTCTATTTGGAAAAAGCATGTTTATTTTAAATTACCCGAGACCCGAGGCCGCTAATAACGAAAAATCCGACCCGTGTCCAAGGTACTCGTCGAAGTTTTGGACCCGAACCCGCTTGGGTCGGACCTCGGGTTTTCGGATCCAAGTGGACCCGTGAAGACCTCTACTCTAAAGGCCCCGATATACTCAGAACAAAGTTATTTTTCGTTCTTCGTTTATCGGTAAAACGAAGTTCGAAATACGTGAGCAGTGGTATACTGTTATCGAACATCCCGACGCTGCCCACTCTGATGAAAGCAACGTTTATGTAAATATGTAAATATGTGCGGCGCGCTTTCCTCTCAGTAACAAAATAAACAAAACATAAATGGAGAAAACAGCAAGAATATTTTTTATAATAATCTGATCATAGCAACATGGGTATGTTTGTGAAAGCTCTGTAAATTAGCACTCCTGTAAAGTCACGTCACGTGTATTTACATGCCACTTTATTCAATATATTGCTTAAAAGCAATCAGCAATATTAAACATGAAAACACTGTCAGTGTCTCATTTCATTAGAAGCAGAACTTAATTTGCTACTATAAAGCAGCTCTCCACTGTGTTCATGTTTTTACCCGCGGACATCTCACCTCCAAGGACTCGACAGACGAAAGGAACCCAGAGAAGAGTTCTGTGTGAAAGAAGGCGGAGCCTCAGCGCACACCTCCTATGACGTAATTGTCATGGACCAATGTAAGTACGAAGGCCGGAACGAACTTTTCCGGAAAGTTTGCTTTGGCAAGCCATTTCGAACTCCCAAAACAAACTTCGTTTTTGGCCGGATTTTGTTCGAAATGACATCACATCAGTTCGTTCTTCGATTTCACTTGAAGTATATCGGGGCCTAGACACTGAACCAAACAAGACAGAAGTGTTGAGATCCATACACCACGCTCCGCACACACCACAAGGACGAGCGAGTGCACGGCATGAGCAAACTTGAAGCTGCACACAAAGACAAGATGATATATGAGTTCTTAGTCACTAAACTAAGAATAAGCCCAAACTAAATGACAGAACCCTGACACCTGCAACCTAATTTTGGGTTAACAACCAGATCAAGACCACTACCTTAGAGTGAATGATTTGGGCAAATCCTCTCCAGCTCAGATTTTTTGAGCCCAGCTTTTAATAAGAAACATAAACCACAGCACAAATACCCCCTACTGAACTCCACATGTGAAAACATGTACACACACACACATGGCCCTCATTTAGACCTATGTACTTGACTCATCTGTAAAAAAAATACATCAAATACCATTTGTGCTATGTAAAAAGGTTTTCCTGTCACAAATAATCAAATGCACATTACATTTCTTGCTCAATTCTTACACTGATTTAGTTGGCATGAAATAAGTGAAGGCAGAGCACTAGTAAGATGACTGGACTGTTCTTAGCCAGAGAGGCTGTCCGCGGGGGTTCGATAATGACATGCATCTATCTACAGGCAAGCATGAAGAGAAATTTAAATATAAGATGTATGATGGATGGTCTTTCATCTCCCTCTTCTCTGAACTTGGAGAAATAAAAGCTCTCGATTGTGATCACTCACAGGAAAGGTGAAAATTAAACTCTTGTCTACCCCTTGTGTCGGATTACTCTTAGCTCTGAACAACTTGTATCATGTAGATCTAATGGAAGTTGTTTGGGCTTTAGTTGTCGTCTTGACCACTCAACTGAAATTTGAAACGGGTTTCTTGAAGCAATTTCTTCTCTAACAAATTTGGTGTCGGTCTATTGTCTGGGGAAGTTGGCTTTACTGTGTCCCCCACCTTAATCTAAGTAATGCGCTGCCATGCTGAAGGAGACGGTGAAAACTCTTTCATCTCTCTGAGCCTCATGCCTGAAAAAGCTGGAATGACTGATGACCTGGTTTTATTCGCTTGAAGTGAAACTTTGTGTAATACAGAAAGTAGAAAATCAGACCCTCTTAATGGAATAGTTCCCCCAAGCTCTGAATAATTAAATAAAGATTTTTAAAAAAAAATGCTTTGTATGACTTTGTATGAAGCTTTATAATCTTAAAGGGATAGTTCACCCAAAAACACTCACTCATCATGCACGACTCATCTGCAGAACACAAAATACATTTTGAAGAATGTTGGTTTTGTTTATCATTGACTTTCTTTGTAGGGATTTTTTTTTCTCAAAATATCTTTTATTTTCCACAGAAGGATTTTATGCATAGCTTTGTGTGATACAAGTAGTTTTATTAACCCCAATTTCTCACCCTCATGTTGTATGAAACCCATAAGACATTCATTCATCTTTGGAATGATGACGATATTTAGAGATGTTTTTTATGAAACCTGAGAGGTTTCTGTCCCTCCACTGAAAGTCCATTCAAACAATATTTCATAAAGTCATCGTAAAAGTAATCCTTATGAAGTCTTCTGGAAAGACATGGTCACTTTATTTGATAAGCACATTTAATTTTAACTTTAATTCACATATAAACAATGATCAACGTACATCAAATATGGTCAACGGCAGCTCAACCATACTTGCATAATGCAAGCCTTTTTTGGTTCTTGCACAGAGATCTGTCAGGTTTCATTAAAAATATCTTCATCTGTGTTTCAAAGATGAATGAATTTCATATGGGTTTGGAACGACATGAGTGTGAGTAACTGATGTCAGAATTTTCATTTTTGGGTGAACTATCCCTTTAAGGGTGGAGGCAATGCACAAGCCAGTGATTGTAATTTCTTGGAAAGGACTTCCGAAAAAATATAGTTTTTCTTCCAACTCTTCTGTGTGATGTTTGTGATTGTCCATTTCCAGAATACCTCAGCTCAGTATAATAGTCACTTCACTTATTTTGATATCTGTAAAAAAAAAAAAAAATCCATTGGCTGTCTTCATTTTGGCAGATTGCTCTTGCTAAAGGCCGCACACCCTCACATCCACTGGAAATTCTATTCAGTAAGCACATTTAGATGTTGACTCTCATTGTTCATTGGTGTCTAGCTGTGCTGTTGACTCTATAATATGTTTCAAAGATGAATGAATTTCATATGGGTTTGGAACGACATGAGTGTGAGTAACTGATGTCAGAATTTTCATTTTTGGGTGAACTATCCCTTTAAGGGTGGAGGCAATGCACAAGCCAGTGATTGTAATTTCTTGGAAAGGACTTCCGAAAAAATATTGTTTTTCTTCCAACTCTTCTGTGTGATGTTTGTGATTGTCCATTTCCAGAATACCTCAGCTCAGTATAAGTCACTTCACTTATTTTGATATCTGTAAAAAAAAAAAAAAATCCATTGGCTGTCTTCATTTTGGCAGATTGCTCTTGCTAAAGGCCGCACACCCTCACATCCACTGGAAATTCTATTCAGTAAGCACATTTAGATGTTGACTCTCATTGTTCATTGGTGTCTAGCTGTGCTGTTGACTCTATAATACGTAAGTAAATCCCATATTGTCATTACGCAGCTGTTTCAGTCCATTGACGACCTTCCGCAAAGACTTGAGACAGATAACTAAATCAAAAGTCTCTTCCACTTAAAGACTAATGAGACTCCATTCATCTTGAAAACTCGTAGCCTTAAGTGGCTAACTACAATTTATCACAACTCTCTCAAAGCTAGCTTGTGGTTTACTACTTTCCTGGTGTCAAGAATCTCTCCACAATGTAAATCTTCACATTTAAAGGGGTCATGTGATGCTGCTAAAAAGAACATTATTTTGTGTATTTGGTGTAATGAAATGTGTTTATGTGGTTTAAGGTAAAAAAAAGCACATTATTTCCACATACTGTACATTATTGTTTCTCCTCTATACCCCACCTTTCTGAAACGCGTAGATTTTTACAAAGCCCATCGGTCTGAAAAAGCGAGGTGTGCTCTGATTGGCCAGCTATCCAGTGCGTTGTGATTGGCCGAATTTCTCAAGCGTGTGACGGAAATGTTATGTCCCTTACCATACTGTGATGCCTGCGGCAACCACATGTGACGACCCCGGGCTGGACTCCGCTTCGTCCACGGTGAAAGCCATGATGGCATGACGAAGCAGATATCGTCCTCTTTTGGAAGGCCAAACAAAGTAGTTTCGCTTTCACAACGAAGCACAAAGCGCCTTCACGACATGGCGGTGGCGGCAACAATACTACAGCGAGAATAAAAGTTACGCCTTCTTTCTTTGCGTGAACATTTGGGTGGCGTTATGCAAATCTTCCCAGATAGTGACGTAGGTATGTGGGGGCGTGTTAGAACGAGCCATTTTAGGTAGGTATGGCTGACTCTTAACTTTTATAAAGCATATCTTTGGATTTGAGACTTTAGTCTTTGCAACTTTACACATCTTCTTTATGCACCAAGAGCTTGTAACACTCCAAAGAGAAAGGAAACATTGAAATCGCATCATATGACCCCTTTAAATCAATGTAGTGAATGAGTTAGCCCTGTTCCAAAACTTAACAAGCTGCCTTGCTGTTACTGTTTACATTCACAAGGTAGCCCTTCTGTCATAAATATTAGCCACTTTGCTAACTTCAGCTGGACTTTGCCAAAATGTTGGCCTGCATAGATATCTCAGCAAACCCGTACACTCAGTAACTGACAGACAGGGAGCACCTCAAAGCAAACAATTGTGTGCTTCTGTCTTTCTATTTTGGTGATTACAGAATCTCAAGATATAACAGAAAGAAGTTTGATGTCTCAGGACACATATTTCAATGATGTCTATGTTATTCCAATAAATGTGTTACAGTTAATTCCAGTAGATTGGCATGAACATTTTTCTAAGCTAACAACATTACAAATAAATAAATAAACAAACAAACAGCATAAAGCACACATAACTATTGAGTGAAATAGTAAAAGTAAGTATAGTATTAAGTATACTTATAATAAGCATTGTTTTAGACTAATCTTTAGATCTTGGAAGATTTTTTTTTCTCACTTAACTTGCATTCTAGCATACTTTGTAAAGGTTACATGTGTTGCTGTCTTAGAATACGGCAAAAATGAGGTATTTTTGAAGGAAGCATAATTGCACGGTCTGGGTTTTGGAGCAGATCGGCCATGTGAGCTGGTAGCTAATGACTCTTTCTATTGTGCGTCATCTTCAGTGCTGTGGAATAGCTTCATCGGCTAAATTTCCTCACTCCTTCTCTGTATTCAACAAACAGCATAAAGCACACATAACTATTGAGTGAAATAGTAAAAGTAAGTATAGTATTAAGTATACTTATAATAAGCATTGTTTTAGACTAATCGTTAGATCTTGGAAGATTTTTTTTTCTCACTTAACTTGCATTCTAGCATACTTTGTAAAGGTTACATGTGTTGCTGTCTTAGAATACAGCCAAAATGAGGTATTTTTGAAGGAAGCATAATTGCACGGTCTGGGTTTTGGAGCAGATCGGCCATGTGAGCTGGTAGCTAATGACTCTTTCTATTGTGCGTCATCTTCAGTGCTGTGGAATAGCTTCATCTGCTAAATTTCCTCACTCCTTCTCTGTATTCATTCTCAGGATGTGGACAGTTTGCAGATGTATCTGGAGGAGGTTCGTTTCTTTGACCTGTTCAGCTACAGTGAAGAGGAGGGTGGCTGGCTCTGTTTCATGTGCAGTAACCCTGAGAAAGCCACAGGTAAATATGATTTGCTTCTTTTTTGACCTCGTTTAAACATATGCACATAATAAATGACTCACTTTCAAACCTGTGACAATTTACCAAGGTTAATAGTGTTGCAGAAAAATCAGAAAAATACAGTAAATAACCAAACTTAGTCCCTGATGTGTGAGAGGAGTAATCGTGAGTCTTTTCAATGAATCAGTTGATGCGGTTCACAAAAATGGTCTGAATGATTCATTCACAAATTGGGCTGATCTGGTTCTCGAGTTCAACTTGCTTGACTCGATCCGGTCGCAGCTGCTAACAACTCACTGGAGGGCAAGATTATCAGTGAATAACAGTCATGATTTTAAAAGAGTTACAGCTGATCCTTCTCTGACGTTAATGATTAGCGGCTACACGATTTTTGCAAAAGCACATCAGGACTCCAGATGTCCCATACAGCTTCAGTCCTCTGTTATGAGTGTTGAAATCTGCTTTCCATGAGAAGAAAAAAAAACAAAAAGTAGAGGAAAAGGTGGTTTGTCTCATTTCTGTAGCTGAGATCGTTTACATCAGTCCAGCATTAGGATGTTCATCGTTTAGACAAAGAGGCTTCTGATCCCATTCAAGTGCATCCAGAATTACTGTTGCTTTGTTTTGAATCTTCTCCAGACATACAGATGTGCTTTTAAGTAGGATTTTTCCACAAGAACCAATTAGATACAATGAAGAAGGTTTTTGTCTCTGGCCTGAATGTTTACCGAAAACAATGAAACATATTGTAAATTGGTGCACATGGAGCATGTCTGTTTCATCTGAGATCATTTATAGGCATTTGAAGACTCAGTTCTCAGCATTGCCATAGGTGCAGTTTGCATAGTGAGGTCTAAAACAATGTGTTCTTGTAAGCAGATAGCCTAATTGCTTTATAAGTTTCATCAGAAGGTCAGTGCAGTTTGACTAGCTTCACCAGCTAAGATCTGCGTGGCTACTAGCTAAATGCAAATTAGTTCATTAAAATCAACACAATGCAACACAATTCTTGTTTTTTTTTTCACAAAGATATTTTATTACATGTAAATCAATTTAAATTTGTTAAATGGAAGTTTACTTAAATTATTTACTTAAACAGTATTTCTAGGCTTTGGGTCTGCTTTATTACTCTGGTTTTTGGTCATTACTCTTCATGTTTTTCTACTTTTAATATTTTACACCCCCGGATTTGGATGTTAAAATTGTTCACTGCTGTTTGGTGGGGTATTGGATTGCTACAGTACATGAAATTTTGATGGCGTCACATTACTTCAGAGAGCAAATGTTTAGGCCACAAAGAGACACTTTAATGAGACAGGAATTTTTTTTTTACACACCAGTATCCAGCAGCCAAGGTGGGAATAAAAGACTCATTGAAACCTCAATAGCAAGAGCCGCTCATTAAACGAGGGTTGTAGCACACATTCTACCTCCTTTCTCCTTATTTGGAATGTGAAACAGTTTCCATTAGCAGAGAGCCGTAATGATTTTTAATAGAGCGAGGTGAATGTTTACAGAAATAAGGACTTGGGGAAGGGTAAGCAAAGCTTGGACAAGCAGCACATACCTTGGCAGTGTTATGGTCTGACAGAAGTCTGGTGTGTCGTCAGCTCATGAAGCACATTATGTGCTTTGAGAGTGCTCCAGAGTTCGGCTCTGGCATTAATGAGAAATGAATGCAGTGATACAGCTTCAAGACTACCAATATGATACTGCTTACCTTGCTGCAGAAATGTCATGAGGTGCATCCTGGCTGTTGGCTGCTCTTCTCTCACTGTCCTGTCTAATTTGTACATTTCAAAAGCTTTTAAATTGAAATTTTATTTTACGTAAGAAAGCTGTGTCGAATTTATTTTTAAGCATCGCCTTTAGAACGCTGAACTAAAAAGAGTTTGTGTGTCATTTATTGCCCCCAAACTGTTGTTTGGAAACTCTGGAAGATATTATTTTATTAGTTTATGAAATTAATTAATTAATAATTTATTAATACTTAAATGGAATTATGTACAAACCTTTCTTTAAAATATTCTGAATCCACTTTTTAATGGAGTTTGGAATGATTGTTTGTAAGAATTATGTTTATCTCATCCTGCCAATGTGTATATATAGTAAATAGCTGCTCACTTCACACTGTTCTTCTGATATCCCTCTGCCACCTCAACTTCACCTTTGTTTAATGTTATTACGGTAACACGTTACAATAAGGTTCCATTAGTTAATGTTAGTTAATGTATTAACTAACATGAACAAACAATGAACAACACATTTATTACAGTATTTATTAATCTTTGTTAATGTTAGTTATTGAAAATACAGTTGTTCATTGTTAGTTCATGTTAATTCACAGTGCATTAACTAATGTTAACAAGCACAACTTTTGATTTTAATAATGCATAAATAAATGTTGAAATGAACATGAACTAAGATTAATAAATGCTGTAGAAGTATTGTTCATGCTTAGTTCATGTTAACTAAAGTAGTTAACTAATGTTAACTAATGAACCTTATTGTAAAGTGTTACCGTTATTACTAAATAAAATTATTTTAAAAACTAAAAGCAGGACTCCCTTTATATTAAGTGTCTTTAACTACTCTGTGCTTACATTTAAAGGAATCATTTGATACAATGTGTACAAACCTGTTTTTATATTGGACTTACATTTAAAAAATGCCTTCCTGTAATTACATCTGTAATTCATTTCTGTAGTTACATCTATAATTACACTGTCGTCCCTACCCTACGCCTTAACCCACTCTTAAACCTAA
Source organism: Sinocyclocheilus grahami (assembly GCF_001515645.1). NCBI lineage: Eukaryota > Metazoa > Chordata > Actinopteri > Cypriniformes > Cyprinidae > Sinocyclocheilus > Sinocyclocheilus grahami. The sequence goes on along the minus strand of NW_015505800.1, from coordinate 381,227 downwards.
CTGTAGCACCAAAACTGTCCCTAGCCTTACCCGTATCCCACCTCAATAGCAGCAAAAGTGTTTTGCAATTTACCATGAACACAATAGTTGTACCTAACTTTCATTCATTCATTTATTTAATTTTTTATTTTGACATAAGTACATAGTAGTTAAAAACACCAAATATAAAGTGGTACCTAAATTGACCAAAGTTCACAAGGGGAACTTAGAAATACCCATTAAAACCAGATTCACTATATATTATATCACTATATATAGCCTATATTTAACTTTTTGTGTGTTGTTTTCGACATGGAGTTGGATGTACTCCAACTTTGCTAAGATATGTGAAACCCTGTCCAGTAAATGCTACAGAAGTGAATCCACATTCTCAGCAGGGGTTGCTGGAATCCTGTCTGACTATCGGAGCTTCTTTCTTTAGTTACTCTAAATCAACAGTAAAGCAGAACGCTGGCCAAAGCCCAGAGAAAAATCTATAACATACATCAACCAGCCGAAAAATAAACACTGGCCTTCTTTTCCGCACAGTGACTAGCAATACTCTCATTGCATGAATTTACAATTGTAGGAGAACTGGAATAAACAATACTTACCTCAAAAGATATATTGATGTATTGGTAACATAGCGCTCCAAACCACTTACTCATACTCTTTTCCCATTGGCTTTCTGTGCTTTCTGTACTGCGTGTGAATTGGAACTGCCAAAATCCAGATTTCCAAGTGGGTTGCATCCAAATTAGTGTAATATTCTGTTTACTGCAGGTCTGTACTTCGCTTGTGATTGGAGAGCACATTTGAGCGTGTCACAAACAGCTACAGTGATTTAGGACATTGTGTAATTTCAGAAAGACTTACTTTGACTCTTACTTTGGACTTGCTGAGCATCAGTTTTGGCCTCTGCTCTTATCATTGTGTATGTTTCACTTTCATGACCACAAAGATAAAAACTCATCACTTTTAAGTACACTATCATATACACAGTAAAAATAAACAGAGAACAGAAATCATTTTAGCCAAACAAATGTAATGCAGAATGCAGCACAGATGTTTTTAATGTTCTGGGATTTACAAAACATACATTTTATGTTTGCTTTGCTCATGTTCTCTCACACACACATGCAAGTGCTTTGATTCCTGCATGCCAGAGAATGGCAGAGTAAAAAACAAAATCTATGTCAAATGAAAAATTATTTATTTGGCATTCATAATCGAGAATTATTATGTTGCTCGTGGGATAAACACACACAAATTCAATTATCACTCATTACCAGCACTGCAATGCAGACATCTGCAGAAAGTTTTGGGTTGAAATAACCAGAACAACCATTATCTCCTCTAAAGCTTCTCATTTGTTCTGCCAATGTGAAATTGAAAAATTATGATTTTGGCTGTGCCACTTCAGAGTTCTTGACCTTCTCAAGTATATCCGACACCCAATACGTCATTGTTTTGACGTAATCTGTTGAATTGGTATTGTGTATTTTGTGTTTTTTATTTATTTATTTAATTTTAATAACAGAAGAACATTTTCTGAGGCTTAAGTGCATTCTTTTACTGACAGTTTGTTGAAAAAGAAAAACAAATTACTTAATTTTTTAAGAATTTCAGGCCCTATTTTGTACCCTAAATTATTAGATTATCAGAGATCAGTCTTGCTTAATATTAAGCAGGCTATCAAAGCGCTGCAGATTCTCATCTGTTTTCCTTGCTGAAAAAAGGAAAACTCAGACAATGGGCTGCTTTGTACCATCCTGGAAGGGCTATAACACAGCTTCCTGTTTAACTGAAATATACCCATGAGAGAGATCTGTGAAACACTTTGTGTAGTTCAGACAGACCCAGCAAACACAGGCAGGAGACAAAATATTAACAGTGCCTGAAACACCAGATATTTCAGTGTGGTTGTAAATACTAAGCAACGCTTTTTGTTCATCTAATGAGAAAACTTCAGCCTTAATTCTCTGTGGCCTGGTTTCAGACAGGGTTTAGATTAAGTTAGGATTAAGCCATAGTTCAATTAGGACATCGAAGTAGCTTTTTTTATAAAGATGCCTTAGAAAAAAAAACATTACTGGTGTGCATCTTGAGACAAATCAAATTTCTTTCAGTTAAAACAGCCCAGACATGCATTTTAGTCTGGGACTAGGCTGTGAAACCGGGGGTATGTGTGTAATTAGCATGGAGTAGGTCCAGAAGAAGATGGCTGTGTGAGTGAAGAGTATTGTTATGTGTTGACTATTTCTGTTTCCTTTGGGCAGAATATAACCCCTTTTACACATGCTATCTTTACCGGTAAATTACCTTTTAGAGATAATGTGTGAACAGGACTTTTTCAGAAATACCGTTGTAACATTACCAGTAAATAACCAGTACCATGCTATCTGTGAACAAAAAATAAGATTACTGGAATGACTCCATATAAGGTCTGGCCGCTGACGGAAGAAGCCTGCTTTGGGTCAATCATAAAGTTCTGACAGACATGATGTTATTATTCCAGGCTGTTTACAGTTTGCTCTGCTGCTTTTTTATAGTCTTTCTATGTAAATGTGTGTTATTTGGATGTCTTTGATAGATGTATTGTGCTTTTCACTCTAAAACGGCCCTCTTTTCCATTCATCAGCACCGCAGTTGTCCTCTGCAGTTGGATACTATTGTGTTTTTAAGCACAAAAACGTGTTATGTGTGATCCTCTCCTTACTCATGTCATGCAGAAGTAACGAATGATCAAATTGGATAGATAGCTAAACTTAAGCGCTTCTCCTCATCCGAGCTAATGAATAAAAAAAAACGCTGCATAAGTTCCGATAACTGACATCACAGAGTTTACTGGTATTTTAGTGCTGCGTGAATGGTCTCAGTAAAAATCCAGAACACCATTCTGCCCTACAAATGCAAAAGACCTTAACTCACTAGTGTGGAACTGAGAAAAATTACTTTAAAGATTTTTATTTGTCCAGCCAAATTAATTATAGGTAGGACACTGGAAATCTGGCAATTAGATGTTTTAGTAATGAAAATTATCTACATAAAAAATCTTGAGCTCAAAATTGATTTTTACCCCATTTTGAAATTACTGTGCTCTGCCTTTGTATAGTTTGTTGAAAAAGAAAATGACTTCATTTTTAAGACTTTCAGGCCCTGTTTTGTACCCTATTCCTAGAATGTGTCTTTTATATCCCAGAATTAAATTATTATACTAACCTAATTTAACCAAAAAACAAATGGCCCTTTTTTGTTTTCCAGGGAACTGAGGCAGGTCAAGGGCAGTAAGTTTTTACCCCGGTGTTAATCAGCGCTCCAGTGTTCTCTGATACACCATGGACTTAACTTCTGCCAGTTGGGATCATAGTTAGGTGATTATCAAAGATCAGTCTTGCTTAATATTAGGTGGGCTATCAAAGCGCTGCAGATTCTCATCTGTTTTCCTTGCTGAAAAAAGGAAAACTCAGACAATGGGCTGCTTTGTACCATCCTGGAAGGGCTATAACACAGCTTCCTGTTTAACTGAAATATACCCATGAGAGAGATCTGTGAAACACTTTGTGTAGTTCAGACAGACCCAGCAAACACAGGCAGGAGACAAAATATTAACAGTGCCTGAAACACCAGATATTTCAGTGTGGTTGTAAATACTAAGCAACGCTTTTTGTTCATCTAATGAGAAAACTTCAGCCTTAATTCTCTGTGGCCTGGTTTCAGACAGGGTTTAGATTAAGTTAGGATTAAGCCATAGTTCAATTAGGACATCGAAGTAGCTTTTTTTATAAAGATGCCTTAGAAAAAAAACCATTACTGGTGTGCATCTTGAGACAAATCAAATTTCTTTCAGTTAAAACAGCCCAGACATGCATTTTAGTCTGGGACTAGGCTGTGAAACCGGGGGTATGTGTGTAATTAGCATGGAGTAGGTCCAGAAGAAGATGGCTGTGTGAGTGAAGAGTAGTTTCCTTTGGGCAGAATATAACCCCTTTTACACATGCTATCTTTACCGGTAAATTACCTTTTAGAGATAATGTGTGAACAGGACTTTTTCAGAAATACCGTTGTAACATTACCAGTAAATAACCAGTACCATGCTATCTGTGAACAAAAAATAAGATTACTGGAATGACTCCATATAAGGTCTGGCCGCTGAGTTTCCTTTGGGCAGAATATAACCCCTTTTACACATGCTATCTTTACCGGTAAATTACCTTTTAGAGATAATGTGTGAACAGGACTTTTTCAGAAATACCGTTGTAACATTACCAGTAAATAACCAGTACCATGCTATCTGTGAACAAAAAATAAGATTACTGGAATGACTCCATATAAGGTCTGGCCGCTGACGGAAGAAGCCTGCTTTGGGTCAATCATAAAGTTCTGACAGACATGATGTTATTATTCCAGGCTGTTTACAGTTTGCTCTGCTGCTTTTTTATAGTCTTTCTATGTAAATGTGTGTTATTTGGATGTCTTTGATAGATGTATTGTGCTTTTCACTCTAAAACGGCCCTCTTTTCCATTCATCAGCACCGCAGTTGTCCTCTGCAGTTGGATACTATTGTGTTTTTAAGCACAAAAACGTGTTATGTGTGATCCTCTCCTTACTCATGTCATGCAGAAGTAACGAATGATCAAATTGGATAGATAGCTAAACTTAAGCGCTTCTCCTCATCCGAGCTAATGAATAAAAAAAAACGCTGCATAAGTTCCGATAACTGACATCACAGAGTTTACTGGTATTTTAGTGCTGCGTGAATGGTCTCAGTAAAAATCCAGAACACCATTCTGCCCTACAAATGCAAAAGACCTTAACTCACTAGTGTGGAACTGAGAAAAATTACTTTAAAGATTTTTATTTGTCCAGCCAAATTAATTATAGGTAGGACACTGGAAATCTGGCAATTAGATGTTTTAGTAATGAAAATTATCTACATAAAAAATCTTGAGCTCAAAATTGATTTTTACCCCATTTTGAAATTACTGTGCTCTGCCTTTGTATTGTCTGCAAAAAGAGAGATGTCTCACGCCAAGGCAAAAGTCAGTAACTTCCACATTATCAATATTTGGTTGCTGATCACCAATTAGAAAATCATTATAGTAACACCTGTATAAAATCTAGTGATCATCTCATAAGCTATAACATATAGTAAAGCGTGCAACTGGAAGTGGGCAGTCCCAGACTGGCAGACAGGCACTGAGTGAATAATCTGCAATATAAAAAGAAGAAAAAAATTATTATTGTTAAAGATTATATACGATTACTTATTTATTCCAAGTTATCTAGTCTTTGCTTGTTTACAGTGCTATTGTTATAAGGAGCAGTTTGGTAGATCACGATCTATCTAATTCTTTGTCTAAGTGCTTCAGTGACAGAAGAAGGAAAGTACACAATTTACACCGTAATTTAAACGCGGCACACTTTAATGGACAGTAAAACAAAGGCAGAATACCATATAGCTCAAGGCCGGCACAGTAACCTCATATTGACACAGTAACTTCATTATTTTCTCGAAAACACAACAAAATCGACTCAAGATACTTATGCACATGATAAAAGAGGTCTTGAATGTCCCAAAAATATCAATAACTAATTTTCGACCAAAAACGAAGTTACAGCCTTTTGCCCTTGCACGGCAGCATTGCTTTTGTGAACAGCAGATTTTGTGTATTTACCGAAAATTAATTCTGGTAATTTCACGATAATTTGCTGGCGTTACTGTGTGAAAGGGGCTAATGTTATAATTGGACTTGTCCATCCAATAATCTCAATTCATCATTTATTCACCCTCGTATCATTCTAAACATGTCTGTGACTGACTTTCTTTGAAAGTCTAAGAGTGTTTATTCTGCTCTGTCTCTACAATGAAAGCAGGGCTGATGAAAACATCATAAAAGCACAATTACACTAGTCCATACAACTTCTGTGATTCTTCCCTGTACTTTAACATTGTCTGACCATTTCATTTGGACTCTTTCTGCCCAGTTGTTAACCAGGATGGCCAGCCACTCATTGAGGGGAAGCTGAAGGAGAAACAAGTGCGCTGGAAGTTCATCAAAAGGTGGAAAACGCGTTATTTCACCCTCGCCGGCAATCAGCTTCTCTTCCGAAGAGGAAAATCGGTAAGTGTCTCATTCACAGAATGTATTATTTATGCATTCCTTACCATCAAGAGAAACAAAAATGATCATTTTGTAATCATTTACTCACCCTCATTTGCTGCTTAATATTTTTGTGGAAACATGCATTCCCTACCTTTCAAAAGTTTGGGGTAAGTAAGATTTCAAAAATAAATAGATAAATAAATAATACGTGTATTCAGCAGGGACACCTTAAAGCAGTGTTTCTCAATCCTGGTCCTCGGCGCCCCCCAACACTGCTCATTTTGTATGTCTCCCTTATTTGACACACCCATTTCAGGTCTGGGAGTTTCTTCTACTGAGCTACTGAGTTGAATCAGTTGTGTTTGATTAGGGAGACGCACAAAATGTGCAGTGTTGGGGGGCGCCCAGGACCAGGGTTGAGAAACTGCCTTAAAGTGATCAAAAGTGACAATACAGACATTTATAATGTTAAAAAAAATTGCTATTTCAAATCAATTCTATTCATTGAAATTTCTATTCATCAAAGAATTCTGGGGGAAAAATATCACCATTTCCACAAAAGTATTAAGCTGCAAGAAACGATTTATTACGGTTTTTACGGTATTTTGATCAAATAAACGCAATCTTGATGAGCATAGAAGACTTTAAAAATGTTTAATTATTTAAAACTTATTCCATGTAACTTGTGAAGTATGTTCCAGATCTTCAGAAGTCAAATGATAGCCCTGTGTAAGAACCAAGTCATAATTTAAGCTGTTTGCTCAGTCTTTCTTTTCATGCCCCTCATGTCACCCAAAGTTTGACATCAAATGCCATTGCTTCTTGTGTGTCATGTGACTGATTGCGAAGTAGCAAGTTTTAAAAACATGACGACAACTAAGAGCAATCCCGATTATTAGTGGACAATGACTTAAATTTATGTCTGTTTCTCACACAAAGCTATTGTATTGCTTCCCAAAGCTATTGCAACCCCTGATCACTGGTCTGCTTTCAAAGAGCAGGGTGAACATGCATTTTAATCTGTGTTCCATGGAAGAAATCAAGTCATATGTTTTTGGAATGTCATGACGGGGAGTGAATGCAGAGAAAGTTTCAGGTTTTGCATGACTAATTATATAATTCATTTGTTTTTCAAATTTCATCTCATTGTAATCAAATCAAATCAAAAGTCAATAAGCAATTTATTAGTGTAAGATTTTAATTGGGGGCAAATTTCTATATTTGTCTCCCTCATGTTCCTGAGCTTCAGACTGTGACTAAATAGGTTGTTTGCTGTAAGGAAAACTTAAAACGGTATCAATATTTATCGACGGTACACCTTCTTCAATAACGATATTAAAAATCTTCGATATAGCGCACGGTATAGGCACGTGCTATGAGTGACGCAGACAGCACACACACAAACACGAACACATGCTGAATTGAGTGCTGTGCCTGCCTGTGATGAGGAGATTGTGAATAAAAAAAAAAGAATATTAGTCGAATTTAAAATAAACATTTGCATTTGAATGTTAGGAGTGTGTCAGTGAGCGTCATCCGTGGCGCACGAGATGCGGTGATGATGATGTAAGTGATGTTTTTGCATTTTAATGTTTTGTTAGTCTAGCCCACGAGATGGGCCGCTCCTGTGTTATGCATTCAAAATATTAGAGAAATATAGAAGCTCAATGCGGAGAAGATCTTGAATAGGTGAAATCCGAAACCAAGCCATTCACACAAAACGCATATTCAGCGCATTTTTAGACGGACAAATATGACTGCTGCACTCGCGTCTCACTCAAGAGATGTAACCATGCAAAGTTAAAACAGTTTAAACCTTTAGAAAACATGTTGCGAATTTGTGGAGGTTTATTCCTTTTCACTGCGTCTCTTATGCTTTTAAATGCAATCTGCGTGATGGGCGATTCGGCTCCTTGTATTAAGCAATGCATAAATACATGATGCTGTTTTGTTCATAATTGTTTTTGCAATTTACAAAATTATATTTGATTTATATGAGTTAATTTAGATGTAATGCAGGTTTTTAATAGACATTTATTTCCTTGCGTTGACAATTTAAATGTGCTGCATTATTTTGCTCATTGTGCCCTCCTGTGGCCTCGGGAGATAAGACAAAAGTTTCCTTCAGACCTATTTAATCTGCATATAAAACAATAGAAATTAGAGATTTGTTTAATTTTTATTGTATGTTTGACTGTTAAAACTATATGAACTATAGAACGATATGACACGTTACATCGTTGATACATTTTTTAGCTATATCGCCCAGCCCTAGTTTTGTCAGATATAATTTCTTGAGGTAACATTAGATAATTACACACATGCCAATGTTTCCTATTCTGTGTCCTTCTGTTGCAATGTAAATAAATGATGCTTTATCAATTCCTTAAACAGTGGCGCACGAGATGCGGTGATGATGATGTAAGTGATGTTTTTGCATTTTAATGTTTTGTTAGTCTAGCCCACGAGATGGGCCGCTCCTGTGTTATGCATTCAAAATATTAGAGAAATATAGAAGCTCAATGCGGAGAAGATCTTGAATAGGTGAAATCCGAAACCAAGCCATTCACACAAAACGCATATTCAGCGCATTTTTAGACGGACAAATATGACTGCTGCACTCGCGTCTCACTCAAGAGATGTAACCATGCAAAGTTAAAACAGTTTAAACCTTTAGAAAACATGTTGCGAATTTGTGGAGGTTTATTCCTTTTCACTGCGTCTCTTATGCTTTTAAATGCAATCTGCGTGATGGGCGATTCGGCTCCTTGTATTAAGCAATGCATAAATACATGATGCTGTTTTGTTCATAATTGTTTTTGCAATTTACAAAATTATATTTGATTTATATGAGTTAATTTAGATGTAATGCAGGTTTTTAATAGACATTTATTTCCTTGCGTTGACAATTTAAATGTGCTGCATTATTTTGCTCATTGTGCCCTCCTGTGGCCTCGGGAGATAAGACAAAAGTTTCCTTCAGACCTATTTAATCTGCATATAAAACAATAGAAATTAGAGATTTGTTTAATTTTTATTGTATGTTTGACTGTTAAAACTATATGAACTATAGAACGATATGACACGTTACATCGTTGATACATTTTTTAGCTATATCGCCCAGCCCTAGTTTTGTCAGATATAATTTCTTGAGGTAACATTAGATAATTACACACATGCCAATGTTTCCTATTCTGTGTCCTTCTGTTGCAATGTAAATAAATGATGCTTTATCAATTCCTGAAACATGAATAGAATATACAGCAGATAATTCCAATTAAAAGAAGCCCAAATTCAATTCAATTCAATTCAATTCAAGTTTATTTGTATACTTTATATTTTGTCATATTTTGTTTAATGTTCTGTTGTTTTCAGCATGTGTAGGGACAATCGAGTGGAGCTGTAGCATCATCCATGTGTAGATGTATATGTAGCAGAATTGTTTTTTTCTTACTTTTTCATTTCTGTGATCTCTATTTTTTTTAGCTTCCACAGAAAAAAAAGTGAAGGGTTCGGTGGAAATGGTCTCACTGCTGTCTCAAGAGGGTGTGGATGAAGAGGATGCGCAGCAGGGGACGAGTTCACTTTAATAAGACACGCCCACCACTGTCAATCTTTGTCACATCATCAACACTTGAGCTGAACAACATATCTGTCACGAATCCGGTCCCCGTAACTCCTCCCGCTCACCACCAGAGGTCCCCTTCACCACACAGACTGTATCACCCTTTCACCCCGGACTACATTTCCCATGATCCATTTCACACTACACTGATTTGAATTTTTTCTTAAAGTAATTTTCAGATGCAAGGGGGGAAAAAAACGGGATAAACACAAGCATGAAACTTGCAAATAAAATAATCTGATATATAGTCAAGTCACCTTTATTTATATAGCGCTTTTAACAATACAGATTGTGACAAAGCAACTGAACAGCATTAATTAGGAAAATAGTGTCAATAATGCAAAATGACAATAGTAAACACTCATTTTTCAGTTAAAGACAGTTCATCATTGAATTCAGTGATGTCAACATCCAGCTCAGTTTAAATAATATCTTTGCAATCATGTCAACGATATCGCTGGAAATGAAGTGTCCCCAACTAAGCAAGCCAGAGGCGACAGCGGCAAGGAACCAAAACTCCATCGGTGACAGAATGGAGAAAAAACCTTGGGAGAAACCAGGCTCAGTCGGGGGGCCAGTTCTCCTCTGACCAGACGAACCAGCAGTACGGAAAAATCAATATAAGACGTAATAAAACAGACGATGAATAATATTAACAGCAATTATTATATGATGCAATCAAACTTATAGCAAAATGTGGTAGTTCTGTATGTTGTTTCAGGGTTGGCATCATCTGAGGTCCTCTGAGGGGTTGCATCATCTCTTCTCAGGTGTTCTGGATCCAGACTGAAGCTTGTGTGAATCCTAGTTACCACGGGATGTTAATCCCGTGGCAAAAGACAGAGAAACAAATACAAACATAATTAGCGTAGCTGCTGTTCCAACCAAGCAAAAATGATTTGTTTAACCCAAACTAATGAATAATAATGTGCATTTGATTAGATATAACTGCAGTAAAAGATTATGACTGCAGTAAAAGATTATGAGATGCATTATTTGAATGCTTGGCCAAAGAGATGTGTCTTTAATCTAGATTTAAACAGAGAGAGTGTGTCTGAACCCCGAACGGTATCAGGAAGGCTATTCCAGAGTTTGGGAGCCGAATGTGAAAAAGCTCTACCTCCTTTAGTGGACTTTGCTATCCTAGGTACTACCAAAAGTCCAGAGTTTTGTGACCTTAGGGAGCGTGATGGATTGTAGCGTGGTAGAAGACTAGTTAGGTATGCAGGAGCTAACCCATTAAGGGCCTTATAGGCAAGTAATAATATTTTGTAACTGGTATGGAACTTAATAGGTAGCCAGTGCAGGGACTGTAAAATTGGGGTAATATGATCATATTTTCTTGACCTGGTAAGGACTCTAGCCGCTGCATTTTTGACTATCTGTAGCTTGTTTATTGAAGATGCAGGACAACCAGCTAGCAGTGCATTACAGTAGTCCAGTCTAGAGGTCATGAATGCATGAACTAGCTTTTCTGCATCAGAAACAGGTATCATGTTTCGTAACTTGGCAATGTTTCTAAGATGGAAGAATGCTGTTTTTGTAACATGGGAAATATGATTTTCAAAAGACAAGTTGCTATCTAATATAACACCCAGATTTTTGACTGTAGAGGAAGTAACCGTACATCCGTCTAGTTGCAAATTGTAATCCACGAGATTCTGTGTACTGTCTTTTGGTCCAATAAGTAATATCTCTGTCTTATCCGAATTTAATAGGAGAAAATTATTGGTCATCCAATCTTTTACATTTTTAACACACTCTGTTAGCTTAGATAATTTAGAAGTTTCATCTGGTCTTGTTGAGATATATAGTTGAGTATCATCAGCATAACAGTGGAAACTAATCCAGTATTTTCTAATAACATTACCAAGGGGCAACATGTATATCGAAAATAGCAAAGGACCTAGGACAGATCCTTGTCGCCCAAATGAATGTAACATGGTACTTAAATAATGAAATAATTCCTCACAGAGCAAACTTGGTTAAAAAGCAATATCAGAACAACTTTTCTTGCATCTCCCTGTGAATCTTGACCCATCGCAAAAGATTTTGAGCATGAACTACAATCTATAATGAGCAATTCTGTAATCTGGCGACTAAAAAAAGGATTTTAGCTGTTAGATGATTTATTTTAGGAGCTAATGGCTCACTAGAAATTTTATTAGTCTAGAGCCCTGCTTTCTAGAAGATGATCAATTCTTTATGAAAACCCATCCCTTAATCTTAAGATTCACCAAAATGTTCCCTGAAGGGATTTAGATACTAAATAAAACTAAAACGGCTTGTCAAAATCTCTCTGTTGTGTTTAAACGAAGTAAAGACCCAGTTTACTATGCATCCATATAACTTGGAGCAATTTAGGGTTATGCAAAAGAGAATTCATAACCAAAACCATGACATGCAAACAGTGACTAAAAAGCTAAGATCAGTCAGTCTCACAGTATTCTGACAGAAAGCCAGCAAAAGCTTTTTAGTACAAATGAATTCATTTGTCAGAGCTGTAAGCACATTAAATCTAGATTTATTGTAAATCTTATGCTGGAAAAGCGATGCATTGCTACAGTCATTTTATTTTGCAAACTCTTGACAGAGTCTTAATTTGATCAGGCATGACAAGCTCTTTCAATATGATTTTGAGGACAATTTGGCCTCTTGTCATGGTATCTTGTTTTTATTATGCCTTTAATTTGCTTGCAATTCTGTAATTTTTCTTTCATTTTAATGGTGCTTATTCTCATCAGTGGACACAAACAACAATAAGCCTCATTTTTGGCAAACTATGCGCCAAAGTTTAACATGTAAAACTTATGTTGGGCTTTAAAGAAGTACACTTATTTTGATGTGTTGATGTACTAATGCACATTTAAAGTACCTTATTATAATTTGTACTGCAGTTTGTTAATATATTTAAAAAATGTACTAAACTGCAACTTCATCATTACAAATGTGTAATTATAAATATATTGAAATACATGACATACAAGTTTAAACAGAAATGACATTCAAGTATTTTTTTTAGTTTACAATAAGTGCTTTTCAGTACATTCTGTAGTACACTTAACTATATTTCAAAGACAATAGAAGCGATTATTATTTTTCATATAATGATGTGCTTAAGTCCTACTTCAGGGGGTCATAAAGCACTCCTTAATTCATTCATTGCATTTATAATGTTTTAAATTGTTTTCATTTAAATTAACATGCAATTAGTCCAAAAAATCACTAAATTCAGTTGCACTTAAGTACATTCTTTTAAAGTATATTATGTCTATAATAAGCACTCTTCTAAAGTGTACTTGTTTTCCACAAGGGAAATAACAGGTCTGATGGAGTCAGGTGAACCTCAGAGTAAAGTGAGTAAAAATTCAGAGCAGATCTTCTGTGGCGACTGCCAATAAGATGCGGATTATTTCCAAGCTGTAGACGAGGTGTAGGGTCTGACTTAGACTACTGGCTCAATGCACATGGCTGTGGTCCATGCAAAGCTTCCTGAATGTTAGAGTGTAAAGCATTAGCTTTGATTGATGGAGCCTTTTCCCTCTTGTTACTCACAGAAGGACGAACTGGACAACAGCACAATTGAACTTAGCAAAGTGCAAAGTGTTAAGGTGGTTGCAAAGAAGAGGCGTGACCGCGGGCTGCCCAGAGCCTTTGAGATCTTCACCGACAGCAAAACCTACGTGCTGAAAGCTCAAGACGAGAAGCATGCGGAAGAGTGGCTGCAGTGCATCAATGTGGCTGTGGCGCAGGCCAAAGAACGTGAGAACCGTGAGGCCACCACATACCTGTGATGCTTGTTCTGCTGATCAAGCCAGATGGGTACATCTTATTGCCACGTTATCTCATTATGACAGTTTATCAACATCAACGACAAAGGCCCTTCCTCAAATGCCACTTTCAGCCTTTGCAAGTCATCCTCCACCTAAATTCTTGTGATGGTAAGCCAGAAAGACTGTCAGCAACAAGGGCACATTGTGGCCAAAAATGATCCCTCATGAGAACCCTTATGAATCATGAAATAATCAATGGGACATCCTACAGTCTTATGGACTTCACAGACATCAAGTGCGTCATTCGGGATATGACCAAAGAAAAAGAGTGACGTACATTGAGGCTGAGCAACACTGAGCTGTGCCTGTTCTACACTTCACACTGACGCTCGTTCTATAGGTCATATTGAAACGTTTTGAAAACAGATATCATGATTTATTTCATCTTTGTCTTCCAGAAAAGTATAGAAGACTTACTTAGAATCAGCTATCACATACAATTAGAGCTGTCACAGTTAACATGTTAACGCATACAGTAAATACAGTAAGTTTAACACTTAATTATTTAATCGGTTGCCACATTTATTCAGTTTGATGTTATATACTGACCGTCTCATTCTGTTTTGTGATTTCACTTTTTGTTTCTGCTTTTTTTGTGCAAGTGAGATGAGTAACATTCAGAATTCCGAGCTAATGAATAAAAATCCACATAAATTCACAAACCTAATAATTATATAGTCTTCTGATTTTATTTTCTTTCCTTTAAAAGAAACTGAATGCGTTAGCAGGTTAACCATAAGAGATTAAAAGGTTTAATCCAGGAGTTCCCAAACTTTTTTTGTAATTTACTTGAACTACACCCTGAGATTTTAAATTAATATTTGAATAATTTAATGGCACATTTACATGTTCACGGTTCTCTAAAAGAAACAATAATAAATTATTAGTATATTGCTGTTGTGCAGTGCACAAATATATAAAATAAAAAAAGAAAGATTTGATAATTGAAATGAAATGCCCATTTATTTACTTTAATTTTACATTCAGTATAATTAAATATTAGCTTTTTATCAACCCATGAACTCATGTTTGGAAACCCTGGTTTAACCAATTGACAGCCCTCCTTAAAGTACGTGGCATGAAGTAAACACTGAAGTTTTCATAATCTTGAATTTTACTGCCAGCTCCTCTGTGCTCCCAGAATACAGCAAGAGCCAATGTCATCTTGACAGCAATAATATTATACTACATTTAGCACTCAGTCGTCAAATCACGTGAACTGTTATAACATATAAAAGAATTAAGCTGGATTGATTTCACAAAAGGACCAAAAGCATCAAGAAGTGCCTCTAATAATCAGAGCATGAAAGCATTCACCACTGGGGATATGAATGTATGAATGGAATGGCAAAACAGATCTTGGTACACACTGTTCTTTGGCCACAGGAACTTGTGTGTCAGAAATGTTGATCAATGTCTCCTTGAATAACACAGAGGACCTCTCCAAAGTTCTAGAGAACCGCAGAACAATGGTGGTGAAAGAAATTCGTTCCACTGGTATCTGTTTCAGAGCTGTGTAACGTGCGCTGGGGTGGGCTTTCATGTCTCAAGGCAAAGTTTGTCCCTTTTTCTCTACGATTTTTATCCATGGATGAATACCAGTTATGTTGTACGGTAACAGTGACTCAAATTGAAGCCTTTT
The DNA here is from genome assembly GCF_001515645.1 of Sinocyclocheilus grahami. NCBI lineage: Eukaryota > Metazoa > Chordata > Actinopteri > Cypriniformes > Cyprinidae > Sinocyclocheilus > Sinocyclocheilus grahami. The sequence goes on along the minus strand of NW_015505800.1, from coordinate 366,040 downwards.
ATCTATTTATAGTAATAATTATTTTGTCATGCAAAGACACATTGGGTCTCTTACAATACGTTCCGCCCTGTGACAAATGGGTTTGGCTCTATTATGTTTAGATTCAGAGAGAACAGAGGGTGAAATTGTATCTCAAATCAATCAGAATTCAATAATTTTTTCTGCTTCAGTGTTGATGTAGTTACTGTGGTTTGGCTTCTGAAGATTTTCGTGCGTCTGGACACTAATCATGACTTAAAAAAAAAATGCAGTGGGGCGAATTCATTTAGAATTAATATAGCTCAGTTTATTTGCAAGTGTTGTTTTGGTGCCTGGTTCAGTGAAGGAATTAAATTAGGTAATGACTCAAAGGTACCCACAAAATTTGTACTGAACACAACGTGCTCAAATTAAATGTACATTAATTCAGAAATTAAACAAGTGGCAGCCACTTCATGGCCGATTGCACCACACACAAAACTTAAACGGTCCCAGGCCTGGTCCTTTCTCTCGCTCCACTGGCATCACTCCTCTTTATATAGTTCCTCTGTGAGACTCGATTCCGTTGTGGCGCGCAGGTGTCGCTCATTAGCACTCACGCCACTGGCCTCACTCCATTCCCATGACTCTCGGCCCTGACCTGTTTGCCACAATCATATTATACACAGAAGTCTCTCTGAGGTATTCATTTTTTAATGCTTTCTCTATGATAAACTGGCCACTTTCATTCTTCACTTGAGCCTTTTTTGGATGACTTTATTCAAAATGAGGATATTTAATAAGGCAAGAATTTAAGCAGTTTATGATGAGTCTGACATGAAACAGTTGGCCTTTACATTGTAGCATTTCATTGTGTCATTGAATATTGCAAAAGTATTGTTTAACCCTGGGTTAAATGTGACTTTAACCCAGGGCAAAAAAAAAAAAAAAGATGATAATCATGGTGTGAAAAGCCCTGTTTTAGTTGAAATTCTCAGCATCCAAAAAACAAACATGAAAATCTCCACAGATGTTTTGCTTCACAGTGTTTAGTTCCTCTGTTTATTTACTTGAGTTGACAACATAATCCAGTCAGGATGCATGTCAGCATCTTGTAGCGTTTATTTAGATCTCACACCCCTAAGGGCCCATAAGGGCTTTCAGCTCAGCAAGGTGCCTCAAGGTCCCTAGATGTGTGAAGACCCAAAAAAACACATTTGTATTTCCATGGTTTGTTACAAAGTTTTGTCGTTTACCAGCTATCAACATTCTCACAGTCATCTGATATACCACTTTTTTTTCATTTGTTGGGGTCTCTGAGCCAAAATCCTATTTATTTTGAAAGTGGTTTTTTTTTTCTGTTTTTAGTTCATCTGATCTCAAATGCACTTCCAGGCAGCTGTATAAATATCTGTCCAATTACATGCTAAATGAAGGTGTGCACATGTGCACATGACCTCTGTGACATGAGCATGGCTTATGTTAGTGTGTTATGTTGTTTCTCCTGAGGGACGAATGTCTATTTTCTCTTTATTGAATGCTGGAGGGTTTAGTCCTCTTCAAATGAAGTTACTGAACTATGTTGTTTTTTTTTCTTCTTTTAAAATACTGGAATGTACAGTGAAGGAACTACTGACTGGGAAAGCCGATTTTTCAAAGACATTCAGTGTTAATAGAAATATATATGTGACCCTGGACCACAAAACCAGTCTTAAGTCTTGACTTAAGTCTAAATTATAGATTTTTCTTTTATGCCAAAAAATCATTAGGATATTAAGTAAAGACCATGTTCCATGAAGATATTTTGTAAATTTCCTACTGTAAATATATTAAAACTTAATTTTTGATTAGTAATATGCATTGCTAAGAACTTAATTTGGACAACTTTAAAGGCTATTTTCTCAATATTTAGATTTTTTTTGCACCAAATTACAAATAGTTGTATCTCGGCCAAATATTGTCCTAACAAACCATACATCAATTGAAAGCTTATTTATTCAGACTGCAAAAATGTCAACAATTCTGTGTTTTTCTGTCAATATGGGGTGATGTGTGTACATTAATGAGGAAAAAAATTAACTTAAATGATTTTAGCAAATGGTTGCAATATAACAAAGAGTGAAAAATTTAAGGGGGTCTGAATACTTTCCGTACCCACTGTATATATATATATACTGTATATATATATATATTAGTCAACATGAAATTGACCCTATTTACTTTCTTAAGATGTGTTCTTGGTCTTGTTGTGAAAGATTCATCTGATTATGTTATTCCAAAGAATTTTGATATCCAATTATCCATGTGAGCTAATGGATAATGTGAGTAGCCAAATCTATTTAAGTATTGTTTTAGCAAACACAATTCATATTCTGGGATGGTACACCCTGTGTGCTGATCATGATTCTCAATAGATAAAATCAAATCCTGCTCCACATTTTTCTTGTTGAACATAGTGTTTCACACTGAAATATGTAGGATTGCAAACAGCAATTCATGTTGACTTTCGGAAATCACACTGGATACAATCTAAATATTTGTTACTGTAATTCTTGTTGTGATTCTTTTTTTTTCTTTTGATCTGTATTTATTTCAAGTGTTTTAAACTATATGACTAAATGCTAAAATAATATCAATTGTTTTTGCAGATTAATGTTAGTTGACATTTATCCAAAGCTATAGTTTCTTTAGAGATTGTTATGAACAGATTCACTAAATCTACTTCTACCTTTACTGACTAATGAAGAAAGGAATATATATGTATTTCCTGTTCCTTTTTTACAGTTTGATGACATGCAAACTGATGTATTTGTTTCCATAAATAAATAATTAGAATTATTATGGCAGCATTTAATTTCATTACTTACATTGCATCTCAAACACTTAAAGGTGTAAGTGAAGTATTGATATAACTGTAACTGAGTCAATTAAAGGGATAGTTCACCCAAAAATGAAAATTCTGTCATCATTTACTCACCCACAAGCTTGTATGAGTTTCTTTCTTCTGTTGAACACAGAAGTAGATATTTTGAAGAATGTTGGTAACCAAACAGTTGACGGTAGCCATTTACTTCCATAGTTTGGAAAAAACTTTAGAAGTGAATGGCTGCTATCAACTGATAACTGAATTTTAATTTTTGGGTGTTTGGTCATAGATCCGTAGCTTGAAAACTCTTGGGAGTTATTAGTCAGAACGTTTGAATAGAATAAATATGGGGAAACTGTAGGTCTATTTGGTTAGAAAAGACACAACACACTAAGTAATTCTTGTAGTTTAAAGAATAGAGCATGGTGATGCCAATTGGTTTTGATTCCCAGGGAATGAATGAACTGATAAAAAATGTTTTCCTTGAATGCAACATAAGTTGCGTTTGAATAGAAGCGTCTGTCAAATTAGTAAAATGCAAGTCAGACCAGGCTGAAGAAGGTCTGTCCATGTTTGTTGGGTATAGGCTAAAAATGTTTGGATGAGTTGCACTTTAAAACATTGGTATTACGTTTGGGATTTTGAAAACCCCCAAGTCTGGACAATAATATTATGATGCTTTTGTGAAGTTTATCATGTTGTTCACACATCAGACAGAGTGCCTACATGGGTTGTACATTAAACTGCTGCTACGTGCCTAAACAGCAGTCACTGCACTGAACATAGAGGAATAGTCCTTAAACATGATATGATGGTGCTTCAACACTCTTGAGTAGACACAGCAACTTTGCCAAAACATATCCATGTTCAATCCCCCCCCCCCCCCAACAGACCGAAGACACACTGGGCTGGCTCCAAAACAAATACAACCACCATATGTACTAAATACACATTACAAACACGAGTATGTGTGCAAGTAAATTATACCATTTAAAAAGCCAAGATGAGTTGGGAAAACATGAACAAGACCCTTGGGAGAACAGTGTTTTGTCTGGAATCTTCTCCTTGAGTTATCTTGGCAGACAGATTATTGTTTGGCCTCACCCAGTCAGCATATAGAGACCCTACTGACACTATGATGACCAAGCGTGATGCGGCAAGTTTCCAGAGTCAACCAATTTATCTGTTCGCACTGAATACAAAACAACTGTGCAACGTGACACAGTCACAGCCAATTAGAATATATTTGATGTTTAATGTACAGTGATGAGGAACAGGACTTTCTCATCCCATTGGTGCATAGATCCATATTGCCCAATGAGTTATGAAAAGTAATGATGGTCCAAATGTTTCAGCACTAGGTGAAGAGACGGTATTACGGATGCCATCACATACTAATTACATATACATTTACAAACTCGTTACTTTTCATAAGTCAGTGAGCAGGATTTTGGGCCAGTGAAACAACTGACAACATGTCATGCCATTTGTTAAATGTAATCTATAAGTTACACTTCATTTCAATAGTCCACTTTAAACATTCTACTAACTATAAGTAACTTTGCAAATACATGTCAACCAACTCAGAGTATTAGCAGACTGTTAGGTCATATATATAGATGCCCTAGCGGCTATTTCTATGGGCCGCTATAAGGCTTCTGCCATATTGGAATGGTCACAGCAGGTCTGTGAACACTCAAGAGCAAGTTGACTGTATGTCTGCAACCCTTGTTTTTATGCATATGTGAATATCTATATCTGTAATAGACTTAAACGAATGATTTTGATAAACTAACACAATACAACTAGACGAAGCCATTAGCTAGCATGACATTTAAAAGGTACTACAGTTTAAAAACCTGTAATATTGAGTTAATACATATTAAAAACAAAAACCAACACATTCCTAATAGTGAAAGTTTATCCAGTTTCTTCATGAATTTAATTTCCGGCGGTTTTTACCACCAGAGGCTGTGCAATGTTGTGGCATCTTGAAACTCATTTGTTTTGATTGTGAGTGACGGCACATAAACCCGTTCCAAGATGGCAGACGCGTCGGCGTGTCTGGAGCGGTCGAATGTGGCATTTACAGTGCCTTGCGAAAATATTCATACCCCTTCATTTTTTTTCACATTTTGTTATGTTGCTGCCTTATGCTAAACTGCTTTAAATTACTTTTTTCCCACATGAATCTACACTTCATACACCATAATGCTAAAGCAAAAAACAGGTTTTTAACATCTTTGCAAATTTATTAAAAATAAAAAACTTAAATGATTCCATTGCATAAGTATTCATCTGGGATAGTTAAAATTTAGCTCAGGAGCATTCAAATTGTAGATGTTACTACACTTTGAGTGAAGTTAACCTGAGGCAAATTCAATTGAATGTGTATGATTTGGAAAGGCACACACATTTTAATAAAAGGTATAACCTCTGATAATGCATATCAGAGCAAAAACCAAGCCCTGAGGTCAAAGGAACTGCCTGTAGAGCTCAGAAACAGGTTTGTGTCAAGCCACACATCTAGGGAAGATTTCAGAAAAAAAATCTGCTTCATCGAAGGGTCACAGAAGCATATAGTCTCTGTTACCCTTAATGGAAGAAGTTTGAAACAGCCAGGACTCTTCCTAGAGCTGGCCTCCTGGCCAAACTGAGCAACTGATGGAAAAGGGTCTTGGTTAGAGTGGTGACCAAGACCATGATGATCACTCTAGTTGAGCTCCATGGTCATATATGCAGATGGGAGAAATCTAGAGAAGGACAAATATCACTGCAACACTCCACCGATCTGGGCTTTATGTCGGAGTTGCCAGACTCAATCTTCTTCTCAGTGAAGACACATGAAAACACACTTGGATTTTGCATGAAAACACCTAAAAGACGTATTGAGTTAGCCTTAATGAAAACCCAGTCCAGAGCATTCAGAACCTCATACTGGGCAGAAGGTTCACCTTGCAACAGGACAATGAACCTAAGCACACAGCAAGAGTGGCTTGTAGACAACTTTGTGAATGTCCTTGAGTGGCCCAACCAGAGCCTGAGCTTGAACCCAATCCAATAATTCTGGAGAAACTTGAAAATGTGCATTTGCTCCCATCCAACCTGACAGAGCTTGAGAGGTGAACAGGTGTGGAGAAGAATGGAAGATAATTGCCAAATGATAATGATCAAAGCTTGTCGCATTAAACAAAAAAGACTTGCGACTGTAAAGGTGCTTCAGCGAAATATTTAGTTGTGCAATGTACTTATTTCAGTTTTTTATTTGTAATAAATTTACGAAGTTGTGACAGTTCTGTTTTTGCTTTGTCAGTATGGTGTATGGAGTGTAGATTGATGTGGAAAAAAAGTAATTTAAAGCAGTTTAACATAAGGCAGCAACATAACAAAATGTGAAAAAA